>NW_026729413.1:0-77000 GCF_030272615.1 Cryptomeria japonica | reverse complement strand
TTTGACAGAGCGAACACTACAAAACACAGACACAGAGATAAACACAAAGACAAACCAATCCACATCATTTTACTGCTAGACCACAACCCAACTAACACAAAAAATGCTAATATTACTAAACGCTCCCGCTCTCATTGAAATAAGTTCTTGGACAATGCCCAATCAATATTGGATATGCCTTGAGTAGAGCAATGTGGTAAGGAACCCATGGCAAGACTTACAAGCACAGTTATATCCCTCGGCCTTGCGAACCCCAATCTATCACTCTTGTCTCCTCCTAGATGGTATCTTCTTCGAGAGGCAGCAATCTACTTTAGCTGCGACTTGATTTCAAACAGCATAAAATCTGAGAACTGCAAATGAAAATCATTAGCGACTAACACACTGACTTGGACAGCAACATTATCTTTCTTCTGCACTGCTTCTTCTCACCCACGGCTCAGACAACGACACAATCCACAGCCCACGTCTCGCTTGTTGCTCTCCTTCCGGATCAGCTCTACTAATTGGCATGCAACTAATCAAAATCTGGCTCCCATTGCAAATATGAGCTCTGTCTAGCAGCGATATCACCTTCAGCAGCTTCAGCGTATCCTGCAATTCGGGCGGCTCCTAAGCAGCTTGTCTTCAAACCAACATTCCTTCAGATTCATCTGCCTCTCCAAGCTCTTCAAGATCGTATACCATTAGCTCTGATACCATGAAAAGAAACATAAACACAGAGGAGAATTAATTTATCTGCCAACACCACCTCAGGGTATCAGAATCACCTATTTCAATGATAGTACCAGTATATTTGGCCAACAGAAACACACATATCAGGCATAACACACTGTAACAACTACATTATCTTTGAAAAGAAATTCCTGTTAGTATGCAATTGCTATCTATAGGCATCAAACAATTGCTAATTACTGATCTCCTATACAGTAGGCTGAACATCACATATCTTTTCATTCTTATCATGAATCACGGAGTGTGATTCGAAATGTCTATAAGAAAAAAATACGTACAATCCAATCCAGAAAATTTCATAAGAATATCACATATCTATTTTATAAACTTATAACGATAGGCATATTTCAAAATTCACCATATCCTAATCCAACATAAAAAGGTTATTGAATCATAATCCATCTATCCATACTTGTCTTGCTTAAACTACACCAGATTTTAAAGTATAAAGTGCTCAATAGGCCTTCAAATCTCATCCCGAATTTCATGCTCACTGAGAAATTACTGTTCATTATGAATTCTGACGGGCTGGTTCTGATTAATATGTACAGATCCAAACATCCGAAAGGATGAAACAAAACTTTAGACCAAGCGAAAAATATAAGCAGATTCAAGTAACATGGCTAATAAAAATAATGCTGATTAAATGGAAATAAAAGACAAAAGTGCTGCCCATTTCTCTATTTTGTGACTGCATCGTACAACTGCTTTGGGAAGTTGGGAACCCGATGAACTGATAAAAAAATGTTTAAATAACAATGCAACTATCCCATAACCTAAAGGAAAGGCTTGCGGGCGCCTAGTAATTACTGCAACCCTGCATATTTTATATTCTACCATTTTTTGAATATCTTGGTAAAGTACTAAAATGCATCCCATCTTCAATCATAAAATTATCAAACGTTTTGTACAATTTGATCAGTTCTAGATTAGATTAGATTGTATATTAAAATAATATACACCCAATCTAATCTAAAAGCAGTTACCACAGTCTAATTTCATGGATTGTAGAATTTTATTAACACTAAAAGATATTTAGATGTTGAATGTGAAAATAATTTGAGTGGTAAGAGACTACTAGGAAATATCATCAGTTTTTGCCTTGGCTTGTAGTAGACTCTAAACTTAGCCCTCCCTGGAATGGCATGTGACGCAGCAGCAAGGACAAAAATCTCCATTCTGCGACTGGATATAACTACGGACAGGAATGTTACTTTGCTGATGCATGGCACGCCGACCCCTACATGTAGTTCGCCATTTTTATCCCTAAGGACAAAACCGTCCTATATAAATGATAAAAATAAACCAAATATAACATTTTGGAGTAAATAAAATGGGCAAGTTTAGAAACCTCATAAAGATGAATGCATCTCCTGCTACAAGCCTTTCGGAGTTAACAAAGACTCTCCACCCAGCTGTCAGCAAATGCCTCCTTTTCTCACCTAGTGTTTTTTTTAATCATACCAAATTAAAATGTGTTAGTAATTAAAAATAAATTTCTTTCCAAAAAAAATCCTTAGCAACGATTAATCATTAAAGCTTATATATTCTTAATTCACTAAATTAAAACACCCAAAAGCTCAATGATATTAATGAGAAATGATATACAGTCTAAAGTAGGACTCCAATATTTTACCATAAAAATTAGAAGCAATGTCTGAACCTACTGGTTTCAGCAGAAAAAAAAAATCATTTTTGTTTGAAGTCATTGCTAAATATCATTAAATTACAAAAATTAAAAAGAAGTAGAATGTTAACGATTATGAGAAAAAAATTTACATAAATTAGCTTAACAGTTTGCCCTAGAACAAGCACCTCAATCACAATCATCTACACAAATATGACTATAAAGTCTAAGTGACAGGTTCAGGTTTACTAATATGGCTCAAATGTAAAAAAACTGGGTTGATTATATAAAAATCATACAATATATAAGCCTAAAAATCGAAATTAGTCCACATAACATTATATATAGATAATAAAAAAATAACTATTAAAAATTAATTAATTCAATACTATTGAAATTTAAATAATGTTATGAGGATAGGAACATGCCGGACCAAGAAAAAACCACACCCAAATCCAGATCCTGGGGTTTATCTGAAAAAATCAATAACTTATCCTACATCATTTTTGCTGAAAACATATGCATCCATCTTTTCATAATAGACTGAAAAATTTAACAGTTCTTCTTAAATTTGAAATCTAGTTTAGTACAAGCTACCAGATAATATGGCAACCAACCCACCACGATAGATGAGCGGGAAACACCAATCACTTCCATGTACATCTTTGGCAACTAATTCTTGAGGTTGTTGACTCTTGTCCTATAAAAAGACAGCCCAGACAATTTTCTTCACATAAAAGAAACAGTATGCTCAATACTATTTAATATAAAAATGTATCAATGATTGAACAATTGTAAACCTGGAAAACTAACACTGCTTGAACAATTGTATACTTGGAAAACTAACAGTGCTTGAACAATTGTATACTTGGAAAACTAACCACAGGTGAAGTCATTCATCAGCCTCTCTCTTGGGAACAGGTGCAAGGCATTCATCAGTGGAGCAGTCATCTTGCTGTGAATGGAACAATATCAGCATAGGTGTTCTATATATTATGTAGATCTAAGAATTTAGGTCTGAGATATAGGGTCATATGGGCCTATACATGCCAGAGAGGCCTTAATATAAGAAGGATTGTAGAGCATACCTATGCCTCGGGAACCAAATTAATATGAGCAAACATTTCATCGGTGTCTTGTTCAACCTGTAAGGAATGTCACAAAAAAGTGAGTGTTGCAGCGGTGAATCTTCCTTTGGCCTTTGTGTTTTTGGGAGGGTAAAGACCCATGGTGGTATATGTTGAGTGGTTGGGAGGGTAAAGACACACATATCAACTATCTACTTTGACATCCTAGGATGGTGTCCACCTACTCTAAAACCTTGTAGGCACTCTCTGATATTAACATATACATAACGTGTGCCTCTCATATAACCCTATGTTGGCTAGGCCCCACCATAATTAGAAGATCCTAACTACTCAAAACACTAGATTCTCCCCTAAAAGGTTGTTGAATCATAGAAGGCCTAGCTTGATAGCCCTATAGTCTCTCATACCTAAAATATCCTTGTGTTGATGATGGTCACATGTGACTACCCTATGGCCCCTACTATGCTCTAGACCTTTGTCCCTAATAATGATACTATTAGGTTTTTCTAAATTATCCTTTGAAGGATGGGGAGGCCTATGGACACATTAGTCCCTTCATCAAGGTTACAAACTTCTCTCATGCCTCTTGTGTCCTCCCATGTACCTCCTTTTCCATAAGAGACTTTTCCATAGCAACCCTAAAGTCATTTGGATTGGCCATGTGTAGGAAAACTGAAATTTTGGGCTTTCCACCCCTAATGAAAAAATTGACAAGTAACTTGTCTTGAATGTAATCTACAAACTACAAGAACTCCAAAAACTAACTCTCATGTTGAGCCACTATGAAACCTTATTATGTAAATGGTGAAACTCATCTATGCATCTCTGTCAAAAATATTTTGAAATAGAACTCACTTTGAAGCACTCCAAAATGGTATCTGGAGAGGGTTTCCAATGTGAGTTGGTGCATTTTATCCTCCCAGTACCACAAGGTGGAATCAAGTCCTCTCAAAAATTGCATTTAAAATTACAAGTTTAGGTTGCTCACATATAGATGCAACCCAAATCATAAGTCCAAGCTAAGTAACCAAGACTTATCCTCAACCCCATTTGTGGATCTTAAAAATGTAGAGGATTGGAGATGAAGCAACTCTCGAATATGATCCTTTGGCTCATGATATGTGCTTGATATAGTCTATACCTCTTATATTTATGCATGATGAGGCTAGGTAATGTCTATTGATCAATATTCTATCTCCTCTGTGTGTATTTCCCAAATTCAAGGCGGACTCCTAATAAGCTCCCAAGATGCAAGTATATGCTCCTCTACTACAAGTGGATCCTCATGGCTTGTAAGATTTAAGGTCCATACTTGGGCTACTCATCTTGGTGAAAACTCTCAAAGTGATATGACCCTTCCTTCCATTTCCTACACCCTATTTTCTAACCCACACCTCATAACCTTTACCTCACTTCCTGTCATTATTACCTTCCATCTACCTTTCATATACCCTATCTTAACCTCCTCCACTTTCCTACATCCTATCCTAAACCTTAACCTCATACACACTTACTTTTACTTCACCTACCTAATGGCACTCCATAATTAGGATATATTTTACATTAGGGCACTCGATCACGCAGGTTTAGGTCATCCCTCTCCTTAATTAGGATATATTTTAAATATGGAAAGTAGTGTTAATATGTTTCAAGCTTACTATATTGTTCATTATTTAAAATGCAGTGTTTAATTAATACATGATTGTAGGATTGTTCAACGGTTTAGGTCTTGTAAGAAATTCTTCTTTTAAATCAATCATATCATATTACAAAAACCTCTCACCATCTCTGCTATTTTCAATTAATCGGATAAATCTATAATAAAATTTGAATCTAAATATTTGAATATGTATAACAATAAATTTTCTGATTATACCCTTCCTTTTTTCTTCAATCGGATCTTGTAATGCCCAATTTAGAGTGAAACAATGATAATTGAAATGGCCACCCTGACAAACACATTCTTGTAGCAATTAAACCGGCACAGGGAACCTATGTCCGCCTCCCTCCTTTGTGTTCATCGCGGGATGTCCAGAACTGAGATGTGGGAAAGGAATGCAATGCATTATGACAAGAAGCTATCTCCTTCAGACATCTGAGCAGTGATTGCAATTAGGAAGTCGAGCCCTGATGTCATGTGAATTAGAATTATTCTTTCTCCCCAGTCGATCGAGCACATAAATGACCTGATCCGATCTCTTTGTACCGCAGTCATCCAATCAGAGCATAAATGACCTATCCCTTTTCATACAAGAAAGAGCACCTGACCTGATCTCTTTGTTTAGTTGAGCGCATCGACAAATCCATCGAATGCATCTTGATTGGGCCATACACTAGTTGTATAGCTAGGATAGCTGGTATTTTGAAATGGCAAGGTGAGACGAAGAGGCAGGATTTTGTAATGGCAGAGGTCGACGAGATGAAGAGGCGGGATTTATGAAATGACTTGGTCTTTTTTTTTTTTTTAAATAATGCCCGACATCGTCGGAATTTTGATGAACGCGGGCACTTTTTCTAAAAAACCATAAATGTCATTGCCAATTCCTTCTCCATCGAAACCAAATGTTGCATTATTGTTGAAATTCCGACGAAATCAGGCATTTTTCAAAAAAAATCAAATTTGATCACAATATACCTTCTCCGTCTGAATTTTAGGCCAAATGTATTAGTGGTAGAAATGAACCCATGAGGTTTGAACCTATGTAGTAGACACTATAGGCAAGAAGCCTCACCATTTCACCAAAGGGTCATCCCTGAAAAACTTTATGGTTTGAACTAGGGATGTAGACTCTACAAGGAAGAAGCCCCACCATTTCTCCAAGCTTATTCCCATGGTAAAGCATGCTCCATTGCTAACACGATGGAGAGTAGCCCATGGGGTTTGAACCTAGGCTGTAGGCACTACAAGCAAGAAGCCCCACCATTTCACCAAAGGGTCATCCCCAAAACTTTATGGTATGAACCGAGGATGTAGGCTCTATAGGCAAGAAGCCCCACCATTTCTCTAAGGTTCTCCCCATGGTAAAGTATGTTTCATTGTTAACACGGTAGAGACGAACCCGTGGGGTTTGAACATAGGTTGTAGGAACTACAAGCAAGAAGCCCCACCATTTCACCAAAGGGTCATCCCCTCAATGTGTCCATACTTGTTATAATAGTAACATTGGATATTTGTTTTTATAAAATCAGCCTCCACCTCTTCCTCTTAGACCACATCCACCTTTATTTCCTATTGAATGATTCTGATTTTTACCACTACCTTGGCGTTGATTGCTTTTGGTGATACTCTTGGCATCTTCATTCTTTGTAATTTTTAATTTGGAAAAAAAATCTTTCTCGTCACTTTCTCTAAAAGAATCTCTCAAATTTTCTTTACAAGACATCAAAGATCCACTAGGTAATCAAACTAAAGGGTAGACAATTTTTTCCTTTCTTTTATGGTTAAAGCAACATAGTTCCACCTTTGGGTAAGAGTCCTCAACACCTTTCTACTCAAAACCTCATTGTTCACAATTTCTCCAACTTTTGCCATCTTATTGACCACATCTTTTACGCTGACACAATATTCATTCACACTTCTAACTTTTTGCATCTTCAAATTCTTGAATTCTCTCTTCAATGTCTATAGCTTGACAACTTTGATTTGAGCACTACCTAGGTAAACTTCTCTTAGAGTCTTCTAGATAGACCTTCAATTGTCTTTGCATTTGCAATTCTTTAAAATAAGCTCTTATCAATAGCTATTTGAATCTTAAACAAGGCTTGAACATTCTTCTTCATGGCTGTTTAATCATTGGTTGTGAGGGTATTCTAATCAATTGACTCTACATAACCTGATTCAACAATCTTGCACAAATCTATCTGTTTAAAAAAATATATCTTTCTTAATGCACCAATAGTCATACTCATTTCCATCAAATTCTCATATGGTCAAGGAGTTAAGAATTCAACATAATAAATTTTTTGACAAAATTCGGACTACTAAATTTTTAACCTAAAAGAAATACGGACTTTGATACCTATTGTAAAATTTAACCAGATCCAATTCCTTCATTATCTAATCAATCATGCATTGTAACAGCAAATAATAAACAATAAATAAAATAAGAAAACTTGGATGTACCAACCGAAACATTCGTGAAAAAGAAGCATTCAACGTAAAACTCAATGACGCAAGTCTCAATATAATTTTATTGAATCTTTAACAAAAAAATAGAGAAGCTGAACACATCCTTCCATCTCAGCAAACAATCGAAGACTAAGAAAAAACAGCAGTTTGCTATCAAAAACAAATCGTAGCTACTAGAGCATGAACATCATGCTTTATTTGCTGGAGTAGAAAAACAAAATTTCTAAGAAAGTTTACTACTCTTGCAAGCTAAATATAGGCTAATCAAAACTATGCTTGCTCTTTGGATTATTCGGCCAGCATTAGTAATGGCAGTTAAACAATGCTATGAACTATTTGAAAATTACGGAACTAAGAGTAGAACTATGAACGGCTCTAAAAATAGATTCGTTTGGCTACAGCATGAAATTCACATGTGATGAGACTCGACGTGAGCATCAGTGGCTGCAAGAGTAGAGATTTCGCTTGTGATTGGTTGTTCTTCACACTCTCTCCTGAACTCCAAATTAGGGCCACCGGGAGTCATTTTCTCAACCTCGTCTCGTTTATATATATAAATCTTACGTACAATGCTGCAAAACTCCCTGATTTAGAAAAAAAAAGAGCTCATAGAAAATAATTACAACATAGCCACGTTATAACAGAATCACCCATTGAGAAGCAAGCTATTTTTTTTTGGGTGGAATATTGGACATTGATACTTACTGCCACGGATCATCTCCTACAAGCATCATATCTCCCTCATCATCTGTGTAGACAACTTGCCAGCCTTTGTTTGGATCCTCCAGTTGTCCTTCAAAATTGAACATCACCTCAAGGTCATGGAAGAGCTCTTTGTATCCTACAAATTTTGTAAGATCCAGAAGTCGCCCAGGATCACTACCCTACTTATGTACCTTCATTGTGATGAAAAATATGGTTCTGAACTGTCAGAATCTTTCCAACAATATATTAAATTTACAAAATTCTAATCTCTGTCGTACAGAAATGTAAATGATTACTACATAGTACAGCTCCTTTTCTGAGCTCTGCATTGTATTTCTTGTAGTGGTCTCCAAGATGATGTTTCTTGCTCACAGCTCATAGCAGATGTATCAGACTTGATCAACCTTGTTGGCTCCAATTGTTGGTCAACCTCGGAGAATTGTGAAAGAAATTCTTTTGGGGTATGAGCAGAAACTTGTAGGTCTTCCTCGTTGACAGAAACTATATTTTTTGATGGATTTGGCTCACTGCTTGAGAAAAAGTCAATCATATGACGACCAGATAATTTGCGATTATTGTCTGCAGGGCCTGAAACGACATCAACTCTCTTATCCTTAGAAGCTTCCCGTGAAGGAAAACCAGGCTGATGCTCTGTTGTTCCCTGTTTATTAGCTTGCATGTTTCTCATTAAATTTATGTCCACACCACCATGTGCCCCTGAAACTTCTGAATGGCATGGCATCATATGCATTTTCCATTTTCCCGATGCTTCCATTCCCAAGTTTGACAAATGTGGGTACCCATTGAAGCCATTCCAATTCATATGTCCACTGGTTTTGGGAGATTGCGCCACTGATGTTAGATATTGTTTCTGATTAGACTCATTCATTTCCTGGAATGGTTTTCTGGAAAGCTTCATTTGTTGTGGATCTTCCACAATACGATTAGTATATGATCCACGAAGTTCTTGCATTTCACTAAAGCCCTGAGAACTGGGAAACGAGTTTCCATATGTGGAGTCATGCCCTTGCAGTGGGATCCAATTTACAGAAACCAATCTTCCTTGAGAGAATACACCTTTTGTTTTGACATCATCTAGTTTTGGCCACCACACAACTGTCCCCGGAACACTGTCAATGTTATTTTCACCCAAAGATCCTCCCGAGCTCATGACTTGTTGACCTTGCAAGACCATTGGATTAAATCTTTGCAACTGTGTAAAATTAACTAATGCCTTATCTGAGACGAAAATCAGACAAAAGAAGAACTTTTGAGAAAAAAAAGCAACAATGTCACTTTAATAACGATTCTTTGGTTATGTGTGATTAAAAGCATATTACTTACCGAGAACTGACAAATCGTGTTCTGGAGACAGTATCTTTGGCCGGGACCTCTTGTTGTTGGCTTTCGGGGCAGAGGATTAATTTCTGACAGGGTCAAGGCAGGTTCTATTTTCCATGGTGAGACCTTCTCTGGTCGTGGAACAGCTGATGTTGCATCCCATTGTACCTGAACTTCACAAAATTAGAAGAGTGATTATAAGCAAGAAGATGCACAGTTCTGTATTGATTATATGATGATGATAATTAAAAATGAAGAAAGACTTTCTTCTGTTCCATAAATACCTTGAGGCATCTCCACTTTGAACCCGGCCACCTCAGGGGATCAGAATCACCTATTTCAATGATAGTACCAGTAAATCTGTCCAACGGAAACACATATCAGGCATACCACACTGTAACAAATACATCATCTTTGAAAGGAAATTCCTGTTACTATGCAATTGCATTTATCTTGTGTGTATAGCCATCAAACAACTGCTAGTTACTGATCTCTAATACAGTACAATGAACATCACATATCTATTTTATAAACTTACAGCGCTGGGCATATTTCAAAATTCACTGTATCCTAATCCAACATAGAACGATTATTGAATGCTTTGCTATCTATTAAATCATAATCCATCCATTTTAAAGTTAAAAGTGATGAATATGAAGACCGTTGCTCCGGGGCTGCTTCTCTCTCAATTCTCATCCTGAATCTCATGCCAACTGAGAAATTACTGTTCATGGCCTCCATACTGTTCGTGGCCTCCATGTATTGGTCATAAGGAATAATGAATTCTGACGGGTTGGTTCTGCATAATATGTACAAATCCATACATCAGAAAGGATGAAACAAAAATTTAAAACAGGCAAATGATATAAGCAGATTCAAGTAACATACTGTTCCTTTAACAATGTAATCTAGAAAATATAGGAAGCTCCTGGGAAAATGAGGAGTGCAGCTGTCCAACACTAAGCATGTCTTATAAGAAAAATACTCATAAAATGGAAATAAGAAACAAATTGGTGCCCATTTCTCTATTTTGTGATAGTACAACATACTACTACTTTGGGAACCCCATAAACTCATAAAATTTTGTATAAACAACCATGCAACTATCTCATAACCTAAAGGACAGGCGGGTGCCTAGTACTTACTGCAACCATGTGTATTTAATATGGATATCTTTGTAAAGTACTAAAATGCATCCCATCCCAAATCATAAATCTATCAGGGCTTTGTAAGTTCGTACAATTTGACAGGTTACCTGGATGCTTCTGGATTAGATTGGTGTATATTTGAATATATATATATATATATATATATATATATAATCTAATCCAAAAGCATCAATTACAGTATAATTTCATGGATATTAAAAGTTACTCAGCGTCCTTTTGATTTTTTCAGAAAAAAAATCGAGTGGTAAGATCCTAGCAGGAAATATCATCAGTTTTCACCTTGGCTTGTAGTAGACACTAAAATTAGTCGTCCTTGAAATGGCATGTGACGCAGCTGCAAGGACAGCAATCTGCATTCTGCAACTGGATATAATTGAGGATGGAATGTTACTTTGCTGACAGATGGCATGCCTGACCCCTACACGTAATTCGCCATTTTCATCCCTGAAGCCAAAAACATCTTATATAAATGACAAGAATACACAAAATATAATATTTTACAAAAGCTCCATACAGATGACTATGGCCAAGCCTAGAAACCTGAGAAAGATGAACGCATCTCCTGCTACAAGCCTTTTGGAGTTAACAAAGACTCTCATCTATGTTTTGCAACCAAACAAAATTAAAATGTTTTAGTAATTAAAACAATTTTCTTTCCAAAAAAACTCCTTAGCATTGATTAATCACTAAAGCTTCTTTCACATATTCTTAATTCACTAAATTAAAACACTCAAAAACTCAATGATATTAATGAGAAATGATTTACAGTCTAAAGCAGGACTCCAATATTTCACTATATAAACTGGAAACAATGTCTGAACCAGCTGGTTTCAGTAGACAAAAAAGAATTGTTTCTGTTGAAGTTGTTGGAAGTGGAGACACTCTGAGAGGGGGGGGTGAATCAGAGTGTAAAAATTTTAACAAGAACTTCTTTTATAAACTTGACAATTTTTGATTCACAATAAGCACAGATGACTGAAAGTTGAAAAGACTGAACAAATGAGACTTAACACCTTCATATAATACTTTTAATGAAGCATGAAATATACAATAGAACCAACTGAAAAACTTGATTTAAACTTTTCAGAAAATAAAATGTTATTGAATCTTTTACAAAAAAATGAAACATCTAAACGAGTATTTCAAAGGTTGCATTACATAAATTCAACAAAACAGAGTATGAAATGAAAAGAGCTAAAGATATGATGTATCAGAGCATAAACCAGTAAGACAAAATGAGACAAGACAATGCACATAACACCATAGTTTTCATGAGTGGAAAACCCTCCTGGGGTAGAAAAACCACTCGGTAAGATCCCTTATATTATTTCAAAGAGCACCAACTTAGTTCACAAGATTTAGAAACCACAAGGTCTCAAGGAGCACCAACCCCTCTTTCTTATCCAATGAAACATTCCAACTCGAGCTACAATCACTGGTAATTTTATGAATGCACTTAATTCTGCAGTCACAAAACCATCAGTGGTTGGAGCGAGTATATTTTATCAGTCTGTACAAATGATTTTCTCTAAAAGATTTTTGCAACAATATTCTTCAAGGCTTTGAATCATAGACATAAAATAATAACATTCTTTTAAAGGAATCAAACACTATCAGAGAGAAAAACTCAATCTCTGAACAAAATAACTTCAACCATTATAGTCTCATGTACTCTGCAACAAAACAGAGTAAAAACTCTCAAAACCCTCAACTATCTAAGATCTCTGATAGTCTTTTTATACACAGCACTTTCTTTTTTCTTTCAACACAATCTTTGTGTTTCCCTTTATTCACACTCCTCTATCTCATTTCCGAATAAACTGTTTTGTATTTAAACTGTTTTATTCCTCAAAAACACAAAACATCTTCCTGAATAACCCTCGTATAGGGTTACCAAAATCTTACAGGAATATGTAAACTAAAACCAAATAACTGATTAACTGTGCAACGGAAAGAGAAAACTGAGAGATAATCTAAAGATGCTTGATTTCCCAATCATGAAAAATAAAAATAAAGCAAGGTCTGTTTCCTTATTTCCATTTTGCATAACTGAAAAACCTGATTCGAAAAATCTGAATCTTTTAAACATATGAACAAGAATAATACCTGTGAAATGCAACCTCATTGATAACTGAAAACAAACTAACCAGAAATCCATTAAGCTCACTGTTAAGTCCACTTTTGCATCATTCTTTTCAACCGAACAAACTAACTCGAGCTCCTTAGCTACAGCGGCGGCTGCATCTCTCATGGCATTTTAGGGTTTGAGACGGACTTCAAACTTGTTCAAAAAATGAAACACAAAAACGATGCTTCCAAAGAAAACTTTTAATCTGTCAGTCACAAAGTGTATTCTGAAGAATATGCTATTAGTCCGTAGACAAATTAAACATAATATAAACCAAAGATGTTGTTCAATAAATGCCAAGTCAGTGATATTCACTGTATTCGTGTCACCAGCCTGGCTCGAGAGAAAGGCGTTTTAAACATATAACACGTCAGCTAAATCAATGTATCCGTGTCACTAGACTGGCCCGTGAGAAAGGCTTTTTAAATATATAACCACATGCTTAATATACTTGCCTCAAAGTATGAAACTTAAACAACACCAACTTCCCCTTTTTTATTTTCTTGTCATCGAGGACAAAAGTATCAAAGAGCAACAAACTCCCCCTTTGTCCTTGATGGCAAAAAAAATTAAAAAAGCAAAAAAACTCAAACCATCGTTGCCATGAAATATGTTGTCAACTGAAAGGACCAAAAAATAATGTAAGGAATTTCACTGTCAACAAATACAACATATACAATCAACACTGAATCTTGTCATATGCAAACCTGTAAGAAAAACAACATCCTCTGAAACTGTAATATGCAATTCTGTAAAAAGAATGAATACTGTCAGAATAATGAACTCCCAAACTGATCTGTATCAAATACCAAAATAAAAATGCCAATGCCACTGTAATGAAATACCAATGCCTGAAATGCCAATGCCACTGTAATGAAATACCAATGCCTGAAATGCCAATGCCACTGTAATGAAATACCAATGCCTGAAATGCCAATGTCACTGTAATATCACTGAAACCACTGTAATATCAACTGAAATACCAAAAATGCCAATGTCACTATAATATCACTGAAACCACTGTAATATCAACTGAAATACCAAAAATACCAATGTCACTGTAATGCCAATGCCAAGTCTGAAATGCCAAAAGGAAATACCAATGTCACTGTGAAAAGAAATACCAATGTCACTATGAAATGAAATACCAATGTCACTGTGAAATGCCAATATGAAATACCAAAGTCACTGTGAAATGCCAATATGAAATACCAATGTCACTGACTGTGAAAAAGAAATACCAATGTCACTGTGAAATGAAATACCAATGTCACTGTGAAATGCCAATATGAAATACCAAAGTCACTGTGAAATGCCAATATGAAATACCAATGTCACTGACTGTGAAATCAATTTCTCCCCCTTTTTTTTTCTTTTTTTTAAAACACAAGGACAAAAAAGAAAGTAAATCAACAGAGCAACACTCCCCCTCAAATCTTGCTTTAGGTGGAGATAAGAGCAGATTGAGAAAGCACTCCCAATCTATCCCTTAACCGTTCAAAGACTTCTTTAGACAAAGCTTTTGTAAAAATATCCGCTACTTGTGCCTGAGAAGGTACATATATAACTTGAAATTCATTAGCCAACACTTGTTCTTGTAGAAATAGCAATTTAATAGCAACATGTTTAGTGCGAGAGTGCATCACAGGATTCTTTGAAAGACTGATGGCACTAGTGTTATCACAGAAGATGGAGATGGGTTTGTCAACTATAATACCCATATCAGCAAGTTGATGAGACATCCAGATTAATTGAGTACAACAAGTTGTTGCTGCAATATATTCAGATTCTGCAGTTGATAAAGTGACACATTCTTGCTTTTTGCTGTGCCAGGCAACAAGGCGATCTCCTAAGAAGAAAGCTGCACCACTGGTGCTTTTTCTATCATCTATACAGCTAGCCCAGTCAGCATCCGTAAAACCAACAAGAGTAAAATCATTATTTCGTGAATACCACAAGCCAAAGTCTAAAGTACCTTGAATATACTTGAATATCCTTTTTATAGCAATCAAATGAGATTGTTTGGGAGCAGACTGAAAACGTGAAACCAAACAAACTGCATGCATCAAATCAGGCCTAGATGCAGTTAAATACAGTAGGCTGCCAACCATTGATCTATACTCAGATTGATTTACCTCAGGTGAGTCATCTGACTTGGTCAATTTACAACCAGTCTCCATTGGAGTACTAACAGGTTTGCAATCTGTCATATTGAACTTTTTAAGCATCTCTTTAGCATATTTGGTTTGTGAGAGAAAAATGCCTTGTTCAAGCTGCATTACTTGAAGCCCAAGAAAGAAGGTTAATTCACCTAACATGGACATTTCAAATTCAGATTCCATGAGTTTTGAAAACTTTTTGGATACGGCATCATTATGACAGCCAAATATAATGTCATCCACATAGACTTCAACAACCAAAGTATCATTACCTTCAATTTTAACATATAGGTTACTATCAACACCACCTCTAGTATATCCATTTGTTGTAAGATGGGCATCTAACCTGGAGTACCAAGCTCTTGGAGCCTGTTTAAGGCCATAAAGAGCCTTTTTCAACTTGTATACATAATCAGGTTTATCTGCAGAGATAAACCCTTCTGGTTGTTCCATATATACCTCTTCATCAAGATAACCATTAAGGAATGTTGTTTTAACATCCATTTGATACACTTTAAAGTTTTTATAACATGAATATGCCAGAAATATTTGTATTGACTCCAGCCTAGCAACAGGTGCAAATGTTTCACCAAAATCTACACCTTCTTGCTGTGCATAGCCTTTACACACAAAGCGTGCTTTATTCCTAACAACTTTACCAGATTCATCAAGTTTATTTCTAAAAATCCATTTACCCCCTATAACATTTTTATCATCTGGTCTAGGCACAAGTTCCCAGGTTTTATTCTTTTCTATTTGACTGATTTCATCTTGCATAGCATGCAGCCAACAATCATCAACAAGAGCTTCAGAAACAGACTTAGGTTCAGAATCAGTTACCAGACAGTAATGCTCAGCCATTTGAGCTTGTTCACCAGTTTGTGCTCTTCTCCTAGTCAAGATTCCATCATCCATTTCACCAATAATCTGACTTTGAGGATGTCTTTTAGTAATGATTCTAGAAGGTGTATGTAAAGGAATTTCAGTTTTAGGACTTGGTGGAGGACTCTTTTCATTTGAAATTTCTGCTTCAGCGGATTTAGGAACTTGTTCCAGTCTTATTGAAATATCCTCTTCAACATCCTACATACCATCACTTAGAAGAAATTGCTCATCGAATCTTACATTAATAGTTTCAACAATCTTGTTCAATCTATTATTGAAACATCTATAAGCTTTGCTATGAGTAGAGTATCCAAGAAAGATACCCTCATCAGTCTTAGCATCAAAACTACCTAGATTTTCTTCATCTCTTTTTATATAACATTTGCAACCAAAAATTTTGAAGTATTTAATTGATGCAGCTTTACCATACCAAAGTTCATAAGGAGTAAAAGTGGATTTTACCCTGATTTGCACACGATTCAAAATGTAAACTGTTGTGTGAACAGCTTCTTTCCAATATTTGTCAGGTAGATTTGCTTCATTCAACATTGTGCGAGCCATCTCTTTAACTATTCTATTTTTTCTTTCAACCACCCCGTTTTGTTGAGGTGTTCGGGTAGCAGCATATTGTCTTTTAATGCCATGTTTCTCACAATAATCTATAAACTCTTGTGATGTAAACTCACCACCTTTGTCTGATCTTAAACATTTGAGCTTTAAATCAGTTTCACGTTCAACCATTTTCCTGAAAATTTTAAATCTGACAAATGCTTCAGATTTATGTTTGAGAAAAGTAACCCATATCATTCTTGTATAATCATCCACAAAAAGCATGAAGTATTTTTCACCGTTGATGGATTGTGTCCTGGTTGGACCACATAAATCTGTGTGAACAAGTTGTAACGGTCTAGTAGAAGAGTGTTCTTTAGACTTAAAAGTTGTTTTTGTTTGTTTACCTTTAAGACACTCTTTGCACACAGAGTTTTCAGGTTTACTCAAGATAGGTAAGCCTCTAACATTCTGATTCTTGTTGATTTGAACCAGATTATCAAAGTTCACATGTCCCAAACGTTTGTGCCACAACCAATTTTCCTCAACTTGACCCATAAGACACATGCCTTCATTGATTTCATAGTTTGTGGAGTCAAGCAGGTTGTAAACATTGCCAATTGTTCTCAACCCAGCAGCTACAATTTTACCAGACTTAGTTTTTATAGTACAACCATGAGAAGTGAAGGACACATTATAACCACTATCACAAATCTGACTAACACTAAGAAGGTTGTGTTTCAATCCTTCAACAAAATACACATCATGTATTGGAGTATCATCATTCAGTAATAATGTACCCTTACCTCTGACGAAAGCTCTTGAATTATCACCAAATCTTACAAAACCTCCATCAAAGTCTTCAAAATGAATAAATTTATTTTTGTCTCCTGTCATATGATGTGAACAACCACTGTCCAACACCCACAGTGACTTCTTACTTGAAAAGAGTGCAGATTGCACTATCATAGACTGTTCAACACTAGGGACAAACTTTGGTTTCCATAACTTATGAATATTTGCCTTTGATTTGCATTGAGAAGAAGTATGTCCAAAGGTGTTACACTTAATGCACTTCACGGTGTTTGGAAAGCCATAGGTTTGATTGTATCCAATCATAGAAGTTCTATGTTGTAAAAATCTGCAAGTGTTAACCTTATGGCCAAACTTGTTGCAGTAAAAACAGTAACCATGAAAGAATCCAAACCTAAAAGATGTCACTCTGTTATAAGCCTGAAATTGGTTTCTATTTGTAGGTTTAGTAATCTGATTTGCTGATTTAGCACTCTCAAAGCCTACACCTGTCATATTCTTGCATAGTTTTTGTTTGTTTAAAATTCCATTTAAATGCAAGGTACTTTCATACTCCTCAATCTGCTTATGCAAAGAATTAGTTTGTTGTTCCAAAGTATTAACTTTCAATTCACTATCAGCAAGTAAAACTTTTAAATCTTCAACTGTTTGCTTTGAATCTTTCAATTCAATTTGCAAAATTTGAATTTCACTTTCATGAGAAACTACAAGCTTCTTTAGTCTTTTGATTTCCTTAAGAGCACAAAGCAATTCTCCTTCAAGATCAATTTCACCTTGATCTAAGTCATCAGATTTATCTTCTGATATGTTCATTATATCTTTCTTTGAAGAAGTTTCTATTTCAGCCATAAACAAAGTTTCATCACCTTCACAAGGTGAGTCATCTGAATCATTTTCAGAATCTTCTTTTATAAAAAGACTCTTCTTTTTCTGAAATGGATTGAATTTCTTTTTAGGGTTCCATTTTTTCTTTCTAAAACTTTTTCTGATTTTTCTTCTTCACTGTTTTGATCACTCAAGGGACATTTAGTAGCAAAGTGTCCGGCTTTACCGCAATTAAAGCATTTGAAGGGTAGTTTTCCCTTATATTTCTTTTTTAACTTTCTTACTAGCAGGGCTTCTATAGCATTTGAAAGTTCAGACTCATTATCTGGTTCCTCTTTCTTTTCTACCTTAAAAGAAGTTTCTTTAGAATTAGATGAATTACTACCAATTCTCATTTCATAAGCTGTAAGAATGCTTTGAAGGCTGTCAAGAGACATAGTAGAAAAACTTTTCTTTTCTTCTAAAGTGGACACCTTAGTTTCATATTTAGGAAGTAATGTTCTAATAACTTTTCTGACAACATCTTTTTCATCAACATTTTCACCAAGACCCCTTCTAGAATTCACAACTTCATCAATTCTAAGAAAATAGTTTCCAATAGTCTCATCTTCTTTCATTCTCAATGACTCAAACTGGTTCTTGAGTGTGAGAATTTTAGATTCCTTGACCTTTGCATCACCTTGATAAATGGTTTCTAGCTTACTCCATATTTCATTAGCAGATGCACAATGCATAACTTTAACAAACACATCCTTGGTGAGACCACATAACAGAGCATGCTTAGCTCTAGCATTTAATTCATATTGAGTTTTAGCATCAGAATCTGAAGGAATAGATGTAGGAACAACATATTTTGTAGTAACAATGTTCCACGCATTTACATCAACTAAAATCAAGTATGTTTCCATTCTGATCTTCCAGAACACATAATCTGTGCCATCAAAAAGAGGAGCTCTTGATAAAGGTGCACCTTCTTGAGAATGAGCCATAAAAAAACTTCCAAATGACTAGGAACAATCCCTAGGATAGACCTATATGAGGGACCCTATGCTCTGATACCACTTGTTGGAAGTGGAGACACTCTGAGAGGGGGGGGGGGGGGTGAATCAGAGTGTAAAATTTTTAACAAGAACTTCTTTTATAAACTTGACAATTTTTGATTCACAATAAGCATAGATGACTGAAAGTTGAAAAGACTGAACAAATGAGACTCAACACCTTGATATAATACTTTTAACGAAGCATGAAATATACAATAGAACCAACTGAAAAACTTGATTCAAACTTTTCAGAAAATAAAATGTTATTGAATCTTTTACAAAAACATGAAACATCTAAACGAGTATTTCAAAGGTTGCATCACATAAATTCAACAAAACAGAGTACGAAATGAAAAGAGCTAAAGATATGATGTATCAAAGCATAAACCAGTAAGACAAAATGAGACAAGACAATGCACATAACACCATAGTTTTCATGAGTGGAAAACCCTCCTGGGGTAGAAAAACCACTCGGTAAGATCCCTTATATTATTTCAAAGAGCACCAACTCAGTTCACAAGATTTAGAAACCACAAGGTCTCAAGGAGCACCAACCCCTCTTTCTTATCCAATGAAACATTCCAACTCGAGCTACAGTCACTGGTAATTATATGAATGCACTTAATTCTGTAGTCACAAAACCATCAGTGGTTGGAGCAAGTATATTTTATCAGTCTGTACAAATGATTTTCTCTAAAAGATTTTGGCAACAATATTCTTCAAGGCTTTGAATCATAGACATAAAATAATAACATTCTTTTAAAGGAATCAAACACTATCAAAGAGAAAAACTCAATCTCTGAACAAAATAACTTCAACCATTATAGTCTCATGTACTCTGCAACAAAACAGAGTAAAAACTCTCAAAACCCTCGACTATCTAAGATCTCTGATAGTCTTTTTATACATAGCACTTTCTTTTTTCTTTCAACACAATCTTTGTGTTTCCCTTTATTCACACTCCTCTATCTCATTTCCGAATAAACTGTTCTGTATTTAAACTGTTTTATTCCTCAAAAACACAAAACGTCTTCCCGAATAACCCTCGTATAGGGTTACCAAAATCTTACAAGAATATGCAAACTGAAACCAAATAACTGATTAACTGTGCAACGGAAAGAGAAAACTGAGAGATAATCTAAAGATGCTTGATTTCCCAATCATGAAAAATAAAAATAAAGCAAGGTCTGTTTCCTTATTTCCATTTTGCATAACTAAAAAACCTGATTCGAAAAATCTGAATCTTTTAAACATATGAACAAGAATAATACCTGTGAAACGCAACCTCATTGATAACTGAAAACAAACTAACCAGAAATCCATTAAGCTCACTGTTAAGTCCACTTTTGCATCATTCTTTTCAACCGAACAAACTAACTCGAGCTCCTTAGCTACAGGGCTGCATCTCTCATGGCGTTTTAGGGTTTGAGACGGACTTGAAACTTGTTCAAAAAATGAAACACAAAAACGATGCTTCCAAAGAAAACTTTTAATCTATCGGTCACAAAGTGTATTCTGAAGAATATGCTATTAGTCCGTAGACAAATTAAACATAATATAAACCAAAGATGTTGTTCAATAAATGCCAAGTCAGTGATATTCACTGTATTCGTGTCACCAGCCTGGCTCGAGAGAAAGGCGTTTTAAACATATAACACGTTAGCTAAATCAATGTATCCGTGTCACTAGACTGGCCCGTGAGAAAGGCTTTTTAAATATATAACCACATGCTTAATATACTTGCCTCAAAGTATGAAACTTAAACAACACCAACTTCCCCTTTTTTATTTTCTTGTCATCGAGGACAAAAGTATCAAAGAGCAACAGAAGTCATTGCATATAAATGTCATCCAATTAAAAGATCAAAATAGAAGTAGACTTTTAATGATTAGCAAGTATTGGGAAAAACACACATAGAAATAAGTCTAAAAATGGAAACTAGTCCACATAACATTATATAGATAATAAACAAAACAACTATAAATAATATTTCTAGTAAATATTCTTAATTTAAAAGTCAAAACCTAAAACCACCTAAGCTGTACAATTATAACATTTTCCAAGTTAAAACCTAAATTATCTTTTAAGCCGTAAAACCCCCAGCTTCTCTGTTTATCTGGCTATGGCGGAAGCATAGGAGGTGTATCCAGCAGTTGACAACGTAGAGAATGCCACATTCTTCTCGGCTTCCTAATTATAATGATGTCATTGCTTCAAGTGTCCCGCCATTAATGAAGAAATATCATTTGGAAAATTATTTATTCTTTCATGGAATGTGATCACAAAAAAAAAATCAGAGAATTGCTTTTCTAAAAGGGCAGTTCACACAGGGTTCGAATCTAGGCTGAAAACCATGCTGCCTTCAGCCGAGGACAGGAACATGACAGACCAAGAATAAAACACACCCAAATCCAGATCCTGCGGTTTATCTAAGAAAACCAACAACATATCCTAGAATATGATTGCCTAAAAACAGATGCATCCATCTTTTCATAATATGGGTTATATTGAATAAGACTTTGGACGGAAAAATTGAACATGTCTTCCTAAATTTGAAATCTAGTTTAATAAAAGCTACGAGAGAATATGACAAGCAACCCACCACGATAGATATGCCGAAAACGCCAGTCATTTCCATGTAGATCTTTGGCAACTAATTCTTGAGGTTGTTGACTCTTGTCCTATAAAAAATGGCGCAGAAAATTTTTATTACATAAATGAATATAATATAATCAATACTATCTTCAAAAAGCTCCCAAGGTAATATAAAATTAAATATAAATACTTATATTATTGTGTACTTGGAAAACTAACCAGAGGTGCGAGGCATCGATCAGCCTGTCTCTTGGGAACAGATAAAAATCCACGTGAACTTGTCTCAGAAACTGTGAGTCTTACGAAAGGAATGCGCAGGTGGTCTTGGAGGGGGTGGACGCGGAGGATCCATATCAGTGGAGCAGTCATCCTGCTGTGAATGGAACAATATGAGCACTCATCCTCCTGTGAATTTAGGTCTGAGATATAAGAAGGATTGTAGAGCATACCTCTGTATCGGGAACCAAAGTAATATGAGCAAACACTTCATCGGTATCTTGTTCAACCTGTAATGAATTTCATAAGCTAAATAGAATGACAAAGAATGGGAAGCTAAGGTCCATAGCCTTGAACCATGCAAAATGAGTTCAATCAACCGACATAAGCACGAAAAAATTGATATTAATTTACATGCACCCGGTAAAGAATTTTGGAGGGCAGGTCATACAAAGGCACCTGTTGTTCAGGTTCCTGGTTATTGATGTCTAGGTATTTGGTTATTGATGCTTCAATCTGCAATACAACATCGAATTTGTACAAACATTCATTTCAATCGATGTCTAGGTAAAGACGCATTGACTACGAAATAAATAATCAGAGTGGTATAGTACTTATGTTAGGATGAAGAAATCGAATTGAAAACAGCAGATAAACACAATTAAATATACACAACACAAACAACAAGAACACACAGATTTATCGTGGTTCGGCAATTGCCTACATCCACACTTGAAGCAGGGGAATCACTATATTATTCACCAATCTGGTTTACATCTACACAGCTGCAATCAGCTCTGGCAATCAACTTTAGAAAATGAATTACAATCAGCTCTTAAAGAGCTTCCAGGAAGAATATGAATAGCTAAGAGTTTTGGCGGCAAACAAGGAAGGAATTCCCCCACTTAATTCTGCTATCAGTTATTGGAAAGGCCGAGAGAAGCTGGGCAGAAATCGTACATTAGCTGAATATTCAGATCGGTATGAATCTTGTCTACATGAAACTTGCCTTCTTCAACCATATGGCAAACATAATGACTGCAAACATCAACATGTTTTGACCTCGGCTGAGATGTTTGATGTTTACTCATAAAAATTGCACTGTTGTTATCACAAAACAAAGCAAAATCTGATTGCTTCAAACCCAACTCGCTGAACAAGAACAAAGATCCTAACACACAAAAGAAACCACACAATGTATAACACCACTCATCTGTGCAACAAGATGAATCAGAGGGAGTCCTAGGATCAGCAGCCATGCATCTCAAAATGAGCTCAGATGGAGTCTTAGTAAACCACTTAGTAGCTACGCATTTTAATTTGGTGTTTCTCAAAATCTCTTGATACTTGTGTACCAAATCATATCTTTTGTTACCCTTTAGATCTAATAGATACATTTGATTCAAAAATGAAGATGGGTAAATAAAATTGAATGTGCCAAAGTGGCACCAACAATTTTTTAACTGTTTTTCATCCTATTTTTTTTTAAAAGAAGTTGGTCCACAAATTCATTTTAACTTAAATTTAAATCAAATCAATTAATGCATGCCTATTGCTTAGCAAGTCCTTATTTTGACCTCCCATTCCCAAAGAAACACATTCAAACAAATAAACGACAAACAATAGCTAATTTTTAATTTTTCAAAATTCTTGATTATTTCTTCTTTCCTCTTTTCCTACCTTCCTCTCAAAATAGAGATTATTAGGTGAGGGATGTGTGCTTCTCCATACAAGTTGATTGCACAAGCTTCATGACTCCCCTCTCTCCATATTAATAGTTTAATCTTCGAATTCTTCACATTTGAATTTCTAATCAATTTTTTTTTCTAATTGGTTTGAAGATTTAAAAAGATTTAAATGTTCTTAAATTCTATAAACTTTTAAGTAGATCATTGAAAATTATAAAGATATGTGTTTCTCTTTTGATTTTTTTCATTGTATAGATTAATAAAAAGTGATGGAGGCATTTAGGGATGAAGAAATTTGGTGAAATGAAAAAAAGTATTAAGTGTTTTGTATTGAATCACATGATTTGTTATTTTTAAGATCTAATAAAAATATTTCATTGAAAAATGAAGATGGGTAAAATAAAATTGAAAGTGCCCCATTTGTGCCAGCTATTTTTAACTATTTTTCATGCGTAAGCTTTCTTTTTAAGGAAAGTTGGTCCACAAATTCATTTTACCATAAATCTAAACTAGATTATATATACGTTAAATTATATATATAAAGAAAGCCGAGAGAATTTCATTTTTTAATTAAAATTAGGGTTAGGGTTAAGGTTTAATTACAATTATAGTTAGGGTTTAGTTATAATTATTTTTAACTTAGGATTATGGATAGTTTAATTCGGATTCAATTAGGGTCTAATCATGGGTGAAATAGTATTAGATATATAATTATAGGTTGGGTTGGGATTAAAATATTAACCTCTAATTTAGTGTAAGGTGTACAATTTGATTTTGTTTGGTGTTAGAGTTAGGACCTAATTTGGTTTAGGGTTAGGGTTAGATTAGGTATAGTGTTTAGATTAGCATATGATTTGATTTAGGGTTAGTGTTTTATTTGGTTTATTGTTCAATTGAAATTTAGCCATTATTAAAGTATAATCCTAATTTTAATGTTAATGCAATAGTAATCATAAACAAATTTGCCCTTTTTTTAGCTCTAATTATAGTTGAAGGAAAGTGTAAATTAATGTTTAAATTCAACTAAAAAAATCTAATGAAACTAGGCTTGGAGTTAGTTTTTATTATAATATTCAATTATGTTTAGGGTAGCTCAATTAATGTCTAAATTCAACTCAAAAAACCTAATGAAATTAAGCTTGGAGTTTAGTTTTATTATAATGTTCAATTAACTTTAGGGTAAGTGTTGAATTTAATTTAGCTTTATGGTTAGGATTCATTTCTGTTAAATGTTTATTTAGGTTTAGGTATAGGGATCAATATGGTTTAGAGTCAAGGTTAAGGTTTAAGTATAATTCGGCTTACTATTTAATTTTGTTCATGGTAATATATTAATTTACTTTATTCTTAGGGTTAGGTTTCAATAAGATTATAGGTTTCAATTCCTTTACATAAAGGAATTATAGTTAGGGTTCAATAAGATTACATATAGGAATTATAGTTAGGATTATGGTTCAATTTGGGCTAGGGTTCAATAAGAATTAGGATTCATGTTATGTTAGGATTTTATAAATTTAATAGTTCAATTTGAGTAAAATTTGGCTTACTATTTAATTTGGATCAAATTAATTTACTTTAGTATTATGGTTAGGGTTCAACTTGTTAAAAGTGATTTAATATATTTCTATTTGATATTTGATGACTTGCTTGGAAAAATGAATAAAATAGAATAGAAACTTTCTTTTCAAT
Organism: Cryptomeria japonica; assembly: GCF_030272615.1. Lineage (NCBI taxonomy): Eukaryota > Viridiplantae > Streptophyta > Pinopsida > Cupressales > Cupressaceae > Cryptomeria > Cryptomeria japonica. The sequence continues at coordinate 51,619 of NW_026729413.1, read as the reverse complement.
CTAGATTTTTGTTTTATCATAATCTAAAATTAAAATTAATCATTGTTGATTTATTTTAAAATTTAATTTTGTTTAATTTAATTATATTAGATAATAAATATTTTATAAATTTTAAAATTTATGATCCATTATAATTTTAAAATTAATTGTAAACTTTAAAAAAATTGTTGTGATTTGATTAATAATTTTAAATCAAATACTACTTAATCCAATACTTATCTTTTTTATAAGTATGTATTATGAATGCAAAAATAATCATTAAGTTAATAACATAATACAAAATATAAGATCTAATTTAAATAATTTTAATGTTAATGTTGTTTGTAATTGTACACTTTTTATTAATATTTCAATTCTATTTTAATTTTTAATTAATATTCAATCCTGAAATTTATTTTTAATTATTTATCTTTTGTGATATTACAAATACTAATTAAAATTTATTATAATAATTTAATTTAAAATTATTTATCTTCTTAAAAACTTTAAATTATTGTATAACAATTATATTTTGCCTTTTTCTTTTAATTAATGTAATACATTTAATTTAACTTGGCACATCTCTATATAACTCCTGCTTTATATCCTTATCTCTCTCTTATCTCTCCCTCTCTATGTTTGTTACTTCCTCTTTCTATATCTCTTGTGTTATTGATTCTTTCGAAAAATAAAGAAATGAAATTTTTATACATGTTGATTATTTCTTGTGTCTTCTTTTCCTACCTTTACCTCAAATTGGGGATTATTAGGTGAAAGATGTGTGCAGTTGATTGCACAAGTTTCTTGACTTCATGCTCTTAATGTTAATAGTCTATTCTTCTAATTCTTCACCATTTGAATTCATCAAGAGATTTTTTTTCTAAGTTGTTTGAAAATTTAAAAAGGTTAAATTGGTTTCTTAAATTCTATAAGCTTTAAGTAGATCATTAAAAAATTATAAATATTTGTGTTTATCTTTTGACTTTTACCCAAATTCTAAGATTAGTGCAAGATGATGGAAGCATCCAGGGATGAAGAAAATCTAGAGAAACCAAACTATTTGAGTTGTGGTGCATAAATGACAATTGTAGGTGGTATGGTGGTAGTGTATAACACAAAGTTTGAGCATTGATGAAAGTCTTATACTCAATGCTTAACAACATGGATTGTCTGTTGACACACAAAATCTCTATGGTAAATGTGCATATACTTTGGAGTAAGGGGTTTAAGAATGACTTGAGTCGCACTATTTTAACATCAAGGATAAGCTATGTGATAATTGCATGCAAATGCTATGTAGTAATTAGAAAACAAGAGTGTATTATTAGGTGGCAAATGATTTTCTTGGATTGGTGGATTTTTTGATGCCTTTAATGAAAAGGAGTTGGTTAATTAAAATGTGAGAGCCGATTGCATTAATGAGAAATTATGAAATTTTGGCCAGTAAAATATTATCATAATATTCGTATAAATAGAAATATGCATACAAGGGGGGTTTATGATAATGGGGTCAATAGGGGGATCTCTAGTCACTCAAAATTGTCCACAACTACAAACAATATTTTTACTAATTATTATTTTAATTTAATTAAATAATTTTAATATTAATAACCTAACATCAATCCTCTAAATATTTCAATGGAGTGAAAGGGTGGTAGTCGGTGTCGTGCAGACGCTAGGGTTTTTGAATTTGCAAAGGACGAGGAGGATTCAGAAGCAGATGAAGATGACCCATCTCACTTGGTCATTTAGGAAGAAGGCTCTATTGATCTGTTGGTGGATGGAGGGTCCTCTATAGATGCTACCTCCCAATACGGGGGTGTGGAGTGGCTTGTTTTCTAGCTCTATAGCTTGAGATTGATGACAATGGGTCAAAAGGTATTGTGGCATTTCGATTACCTTCCTCTATCCCACATTTTTGGTGTGATTTTAATCTACTGTTTTGCCATGTTTATCTCTTGGTAACCTTGAGATTTATGGTTAGCATGTTTTCTATGTGGGCTTCAGTTGTCTTTCCCTTGGCTTTTCCCTCTGCTACTGTCTTCGCCTTGGCTTTTCCCTCTTCTACTCCTACGGAGTTGGTGTCCCTTCCTATAGATGTGGATTGGATTTTGGTGGAGAAGTCTAGGGTTTGGATGAATTTTTGACATCCATGTTCTCTGTGGTTGTCAAATTGGAAGAGTCTCCTTTTGAGGTGGAGACATCCTTTATGGGAAGAGATGGTTGCTCTTGTTCCGAGGCTTTGTTGTTGGGCAGCAGTTGCTCTAGAGTTGGGCTGCATATGGTTTGGCTTCTCCTTCAGATGGATCCTTTCTCTTCTTCCCCTAATGAGGTGGGGGTTTATTCTTTGAAGGTGAAGATGGTTGTCATGGTTATATATTGCAAAGGTAGTTTGATGACTTATGTTGCGGGATAATTCATTTTTCTATATCTTTCATCAAAAATTTATTCAATTCATTCAAAGTCACTTCTTCTTTTCAAATCTTCAATTTCTCATAGCATTTTATTATGAAATCATCTTTAAATGGATTTTTTTTAAGTATATGAGAAAATAATATGAAATTCATTTATAGGATGTGTTATATGATTTTGACATTATCCTTTTTTATCAAATCTTAGTTTGTGTTTGGCAAATGATATAATATATGCAACTACTTGGAAATCATTGAGAGGAGACCTTGATCTTCAGATTACTGACAATTTTTTTCGAAGGATTATGTTACTTCAATTTCTATCTTATATAACACTTCAATTTTCTAAGGGAAAGAACCCTTTTTGTTGTATCTTGTGTTCTTGTACGCTTTCTATTTTCCCAACGGTGTTGTGTGTACATCCTCTCCCCTCATGTGCTCATGCAAATTTGGGCACAAAAGAAACATCAACATTCTTGTTCATTTTTTAGTAGAGAGGCCTGATTGGGATTTCATTACCATTTTCTTTAATCTCAAATAGATTTTCTAGCATGCTATATAAAGATGGGATACAAAAATTTCTTGTACCTCAATCTAGTCACATTATGTTTTGTGCATCCTTGGGGCCTTTAGTTATTTTAGACACAAGGTGAGGATAAATTCACTTGAACATAGGTATCATGCTTGTAGAAGGATCTATGTTCATAGGGTATGCCTCACTATGAACCTTTATTGTAGAATCTCAAAAGCCATTAGTAATTCCTATACTGTGGTACAAGGTATAGTATTATGCCTATTGTTACCCAACATGTATCATCCTAATTAATGTCGAAATCCTTTTTCTGATTTGTTTGACTATTGTCGTTGTTGTCATTGATGTCAAACTTGGTGATCCAATTTGACTAGATGTAGCATATTGAGCAGAGTAGTGGTAATGAACATATAATGTATGCAGTAAGAAGAGCAGTGACATTGAACAACTAAATTATGTATGATCCACTAGAGTTATTTCCTGAAGATCCTCTTCTCCAGAATCTTACGTTTTTCTTATCATGGTTTGTAACCAGTTTCAGTATTAGTTGTGTCTATTGTATTGTTATTTGTATAGTTATATTGCATTATGATTTATGGTACTATGTTACGAAATCTATAGCATCTGTATCATGAGGTTAGAATTTTGTTGTGCTTGGAATTTATGCTTATGGATGTGTATGCATGGGTCTAGTATACCCTTGTATTTTTTAGGTAATTAAGGTATATTATTCAATAAATAAAGTGTGTGAATGAAGTGTGTAGAATATCAATGAAGGCCAACTTGGTTACCCTTTTTGTTTGGTGATGTGTCGATCCAAGAAATATAGTATTGTGTAAATCATTTGTGCTTGGTGGACATATCATTCATTTTATATGATTACTAGTATGTGTGTTTGTTTGTGTGTGGATGAGTAATAGGATGAGAAACAAAGTGTGTCTCTATTATAGATAATAGAGTATGAAGTATGTGAGTAACAAAGTTATGGACTAGAGAGCAGTAGTAGTATGAGAGCAGTATATAGTGCAAATAGTGGAATATGATATATGAGTGTAGGTGTGTGTAGAAGAGTCACAATGTTGTAGTAATCCCTTACGAGATCTGTTGCAAGAAGTTGGATTATCATAGTGTAGTCACAGTGTTGCAGTAATCCCTTACGAGATTTGTTGCAAGCAGTTGGATTAGCAAAGTGTAGTCATAGTGTTGCAATAATCCCTTACTGAATTTGTTGCAAGAAGTTATGGATAGTTTGGGAAGACCCTTTACTAGGTTTGTTGTGAGTTTCTATGAGTTGATATTTGAGCTTATCTTAGAACTAACTTCATGCATTTGGAGATGCAACTTTCCTTAGTTCATTTAGTTCTATTGTAGTGAGCATTTTGGCAATGAGCAGCTTTGTAATCTCACAGTGAACTGTTCGACAGTGAGCCATCCTTTTTGTAAACACCATATAACTAGTTATATTATCTTGAGAGTTAACCCTCTCTATGGTTTTTCCTATTTGATTTTTCCACGTATAAAAATTAAGTGTTCAATTTATGGTTATTTTGTTTACTTATTATGCATTTGTTTATTCATGTTGATGAGATTGATTAATAAGGTTAATTTAACAATAAAAGTTTCAAAAGTTTGGGAATACTAATTCACCCACCCTCTAAGTATTTTGGTTCATTCAACCATTCAACATCCCTTAGTTAAAAGGTTCTCAAACCATTGGGTAAGAGGAATGGTGAGAACTTGTACCTCTGGATCCTAGCCACGGCCTCTTGAGAATGGAGCATGCATGTACAATCCTATAGTATTTTATTGCTTAGGAGTACACTATGGAAATACACCCACTTCAATAATTAGGTTGTCCTTCATCACAACTATCTAAAAAATATTATATACCAATGAATGTATTGACCCTTTTTGGTCGTTAGCCTTACTACCCTAAAGTCAAGAGTCAAATAACCATTGTTTTTTTATTTGTATTTAGATTCTTCTTGCAATATCCTGCAATTTGGGCAGCTCCTAAGCAGCTTGTCTTCAAACCAACATTCCTTCAGATTCATCTGCCTCTCCAAGCTCTTCAAGATCGTATACCATTAGCTCTGATATCAGAAAAGAAACATAAACACAGAGGAGAATTAATTTATCTGCCAACACCACCTCAAGGTATCAGAATCACCTATTTCAATGATAGTACCAGTATATTTGGCCAACAGAAACACACATATCAGGCATAACACACTGTAACAACTACATTATCTTTGAAAAGAAACAACTACATTATCTTTGAAAAGAAATTCCTGTTAGTATGCAATTGCTATCTATAGGCATCAAACAATTGCTAATTACTGATCTCTTATACAGTAGGCTGAACATCACATATCTTTTCATTCTGATCATGAATCACGGAGTGTGATTCGAAATGTCTATAGGAAAAAAATACGTACAATCCAATCCAGAAAATTTCATAAGAATATCACATATCTATTTTATAAACTTATAACGATAGGCATATTTCAAAATGCACCATATCCTAATCCAACATAAAAAGGTTATTGAATCATAATCCATCTATCCATACTTGTCTTGCTTAAACTACATCAGATTTTAAAGTATAAAGTGCTCAATAGGCCCTCAAATCTCATCCCGAATTTCATGCTTACTGAGAAATTACTGTTCATTATGAATTCTGACGGGCTGGTTCTGATTAATATGTACAGATCCAAACATCCGAAAGGATGAAACAAAACTTTAGACCAAGCGAAAAATATAAGCAGATTCAAGTAACATGGCTAATAAAAATAATGCTGATTAAATGGAAATAAAAGACAAAAGTGCTGCCCATTTCTGTATTTTGTGACTGCATCGTACAACTGCTTTGGGAAGTTGGGAACCCGATGAACTGATAAAAAATTGTTTAAATAACAATGCAACTATCCCATAACCTAAAGGAAAGGCTTGCGGGCGCCTAGTAATTACTGCAGCCCTGCATATTTTATATTCTACCATTTTTTGAATATCTTGGTAAAGTACTAAAATGCATCCCATCTTCAATCATAAAATTATCAAACGTTTTGTACAATTTGATCAGTTCTAGATTAGATTAGATTGTATATTAAAATAATATACACCCAATCTAATCTAAAAGCAGTTACCACAGTCTAATTTCATGGATTGTAGAATTTTATTAACACTAAAAGATATTTAGATGTTGAATGTGAAAATAATTTGAGTGGTAAGAGACTACTAGGAAATATCATCAGTTTTTGCCTTGGCTTGTAGTAGACTCTAAACATAGCCCTCCCTGGAATGGCATGTGACGCAGCAGCAAGGACAAAAATCTCCATTCTGCGACTGGATATAACTACGGACAGGAATGTTACTTCGCTGATGCATGGCACGCCGACCCCTACATGTAGTTCGCCATTTTTATCCCTAAGGACAAAACCGTCTTATATAAATGATAAAAATACACCAAATATAACATTTTGGAGTAAATAAAATGGGCAAGTTTAGAAACCTCATAAAGATGAATGCATCTCCTGCTACAAGCCTTTCGGAGTTAACAAAGACTCTCCACCCAGCTGTCAGCAAATGCCTCCTTTTCTCACCTAGTGTTTTTTTTAATCATACCAAATTAAAATGTGTTAGTAATTAAAAAAAAATTTCTTTCCAAAAAAAATCCTTAGCAACGATTAATCATTAAAGCTTATATATTCTTAATTCACTAAATTAAAACACTCAAAAGCTCAATGATATTAATGAGAAATGATTTACAGTCTAAAGTAGGACTCCAATATTTTACCATAAAAATTAGAAGCAATGTCTGAACCTAATGGTTTCAGCAGAAAAAAAAAATCATTTTTGTTTGAAGTCATTGCTAAATATCATTAAATTACAAAAATTAAAAAGAAGTAGAATGTTAACGATTATGAGAAAAAAATTTACATAAATTAGCTTAACAGTTTGCCCTAGAACAAGCACCTCAATCACAATCATCTACACAAATATGACTATAAAGTCTAAGCGACAGGTTCAGGTTTACTAATATGGTTCAAATGTAAAAAAACTGGGTTGATTATATAAAAATCATACAATATATAAGCCTAAAAATGGAAATTAGTCCACATAACATTATATATAGATAATAAAAAAATAACTATAAAAAATTAATTAATTCAATACTATTGAAATTTAAATAATGTTATGAGGATAGGAACATGCCGGACCAAGAAAAAACCACACCCAAATCCAGATCCTGGGGTTTATCTGAAAAAATCAATAACTTATCCTACATCATTTTTGCTGAAAACATATGCATCCATCTTTTCATAATAGACTGAAAAATTTAACAGTTCTTCTTAAATTTGAAATCTAGATTAGTACAAGCTACCAGATAATATGGCAACCAACCCACCACGATAGATGAGCGGGAAACACCAATCATTTCCATGTACATCTTTGGCAACTAATTCTTGAGGTTGTTGACTCTTGTCCTATAAAAAGACAGCCGAGACAATTTTCTTCACATAAAAGAAACAGTATGCTCAATACTATTTAATATAAAAATGTATCAATGATTGAAGAATTGTAAACCTGGAAAACTAACACTGCTTGAACAATTGTATACTTGGAAAACTAACAGTGCTTGAACAATTGTATACTTGGAAAACTAACCACAGGTGCAGTCATTCGTCAGCCTCTCTCTTGGGAACAGGTGCAAGGCATTCATCAGTGGAGCAGTCATCCTGCTGTGAATGGAACAATATCAGCATAGGTGTTCTATATATTATGTAGATCTAAGAATTTAGGTCTGAGATATAGGGTCATATGGGCCTATACATGCCAGAGAGGCCTTAATATAAGAAGGATTGTAGAGCATACCTATGCCTCAGGAACCAAACTAATATGAGCAAACATTTCATCGGTGTCTTGTTCAACGTGTAAGGAATGTCACAAAAAAGTGAGTGTTGCAGCGGTGAATCTTCCTTTGGCCTTTGTGTTTTTGGGAGGGTAAAGACCCATGGTGGTATATGTTGAGTGGTTGGGAGGGTAAAGACCCACATATCAACTATCTACTTTGACATCCTAGGATGGTGTCCACCTACTCTAAAACCTTGTAGGCACTCTCTGATATTAACATATACATAACGTGTGCCTCTCATATAACTCTATGTTGGCTAGGCTCCACCATAATTAGAAGATCCTAACTACTAAAAACACTAGATTCTCCCCTAAAAGGTTGTTGAATCATAGAAGGCCTAGCTTGATAGCCCTATAGTCTCTCATACCTAAAATATCCTTGTGTTGATGATGGTCACATGTGACTACCCTATGGCCCCTACTATGCTCTAGACCTTTGTCCCTAATATTGATACTATTAGGTTTTTCTAAATTATCCTTTGAAGGATGGGGAGGCCTATGGACACTTTAGTCCCTTCATCAAGGTTACAAACTTCTCTCATGCCTCTTGTGTCCTCCCATGTACCTCCTTTTCCATAAGGGACTTTTCCATAGCAACCCTAAAGTCATTTGGATTGGCCATGTGTAGGAAAACTGAAATTTTGGGCTTTCCACCCCTAATGAAAAAATTGAGAAGTAACTTGTCTTGAATGTAATCTACAAACTACAAGAACTCCAAAAACTAACTCTCATGTTGAGCCACTATGAAACCTTATTATGTAAATGGTGAAACTCATCTATGCATCTCTGTCAAAAATATTTTGAAATAGAACACAGTTTGAAGCACTCCAAAATGGTATTTGGAGAGGGTTTCCAATGTGAGTTGGTGCATTTTATCCTCCCAGTACCACAAGGTGGAATCAAGTCCTCTCAAAAATTGCATTTAAAATTACAAGTTTAGGTTGCTCACATATAGATGCAACCCAAATCATAAGTCCAAGCTAAGTAACCAAGACTTATCCTCAACCCCATTTGTGGATCTTAAAAATGTAGAGGATTGGAGATGAAGCAACTCTCGAATATGATCCATTGGCTCATGATATGTGCTTGATATAGTCTATACCTCTTATATTTATGCATGATGAGGCTAGGTAATGTCTATTGATCAATATTCTATCTCCTCTGTGTGTATTTCCCAAATTCAAGGCGAACTCCTAATAAGCTCCCAAGATGCAAGTATATGCTCCTCTACTACAAGTGGATCCTCATGGCTTGTAAGATTTAAGGTCCATACTTGGGCTACTCATCTTGGTGAAAACTCTCAAAGTGATATGACCCTTCCTTCCATTTCCTACACCCTATTTTCTAACCCACACCTCATAACCTTTACCTCACTTCTTGTCATTATTACCTTCCATCTACCTTTCATATACCCTATCTTAACCTCCTCCACTTTCCTACATCCTATCGTAAACCTTAACCTCATACACACTTACTTTTACTTCACGTACCTAATGGCACTCCATAATTAGGATATATTTTACATAATGGCACTCGATCACGCAGGTTTAGGTCATCCCTCTCCTTAATTAGGATATATTTTAAATATGGAAAGTAGTGTTAATATGTTTCAAGCTTACTATATTGTTCATTATTTAAAATGCATTGTTTAATTAATACATGATTGTAGGATTGTTCAATGGTTTAGGTCTTGTAAGAAATTCTTCTTTTAAATCGATCATATCATATTACAAAAACCTCTCACCATCTCTGCTATTTTCAATTAATCGGATAAATCTATAATAAAATTTGAATCTAAATATTTGAATATGTATAACAATGAATTTTCTGATTATACCCTTCCTTTTTTCTTCAACCAGATCTTGTAATGCCCAATTTAGAGTGAAACAATGATAATTGAAATGGCCACCCTGACAAACACATTCTTGCAGCGATTAAACCGACACAGGGAACCTATGTCCGCCTCCCTCCTTCGTGTTCATCAGGGGATGTCCAAAACTGAGATGTAGGCAAGGAACACAATGCATTATGATAAGAAGCTATCTCTTTCAGACATCCGAACAGTGATTGCAATTAGGAGGTCGAGCCCTGATGTCATGTGAATTGGAATTATTCTTTCTCCCCGGTCGATCGAGCACATAAATGACCTGATCCAATCTCTTTGTACCACAGTCATCCAATGAGAGCATAAATGACCTATCCCTTTTCATACAAGAAAGAGCACCTGACCTGATCTCTTTGTTTAGTTGAGTGCATCGACATATCCATCGAATGCATCTTGATTGGGCCATACACTAGTTGTATAGCTAGGATAGCTGGTATTTTGGAATGGCAAAGGTGAGACGAAGAGGCAGGATTTTGTAATGGCAGAGGTCGACGAGATGAAGAGGCAGGATTTATGAAATGACTTGGTCTTTTTTTTTTTTTAAAATAATGCTTGACATCGTCAGAATTTTGACGAACGCGGGCACTTTTTCTAAAAAACCACAAATGTCATTGCCAATTCCTTCTCCGTCGAAACCAAATGTTGCATTATTGTCGAAATTCCGACAAAATCAAGCATTTTTTCAAAAAAAATCAAATTTGATGACAATATACCTTCTCCGTCAGAATTTTAGGCCAAATGTATTAGTGGTAGAAATGAACCCACGAGGTTTGAACCTATGTAGTAGACACTATAGGCAAGAAGCCTCACCATTTCACCAAAGGGTCATCCCTGAAAAACTTTATGGTTTGAACTAGGGATGTAGGCTCTACAAGGAAGAAGCCCCACCATTTCTCCAAGGTTATTCCCATGGTAAAGCATGCTCCATTGTTAACACGATGGAGAGTAGCCCATGGGGTTTGAACCTAGGCTGTAGGCACTACAAGTAAGAAGCCCCACCATTTCACCAAAGGGTCATCCCCAAAACTTTATGGTTTGAACCGAGGATGTAGGCTCTATAGGCAAGAAGCCCCACCATTTCTCTAAGGTTCTCCCCATGGTAAAGTATGCTTCATTGTTAACACGGTAGAGACGAACCCGTGGGGTTTGAACATAGGTTGTAGGAACTACAAGCAAGAAGCCCCACCATTTCACCAAAGGGTCATCCCCTCAATGTGTCCATACTTGTTATAATAGTAACATTGGATATTTGTTTTTATAAAATCAGCCTCCACCTCTTCCTCTTAGACCACATCCACCTTTATTTCCTATTGAATGATTCTGATTTTTACCACTACCTTGGCGTTGATTGCTTTTGGTGATACTCTTGGCATCTTCATTCTTTGTAATTTTTAATTTGGAAAAAAAATCTTTCTCGTCACTTTCTCTAAAAGAATCTCTCAAATTTTCTTTACAAGACATCAAAGATCCACTAGGTAATCAAACTAAAGGGTAGACAATTTTTTCCTTTCTTTTATGGTTAAAGCAACAAGGTTCCACCTTTGGGTAAGAGTCCTCAACACCTTTCTACTCAAAACCTCATTGTTCACAATTTCTCCAACTTTTGCCGTCTTATTGACCACATCTTTTATGCTGACACAATATTCATTCACACTTCTAACTTTTTGCATCTTCAAATTCTTGAATTCTCTCTTCAATGTCTATAGCTTGACAACTTTGATTTGAACACTACCTAGGTAGACTTCTCTTAGAGTCTTCTAGATAGACCTTCAATTGTCTTTGCATTTGTAATTCTTTAAAATAAGCTCTTATCAATAGCTATTTGAATCTTAAACAAGACTTGAACATTCTTCTTCATGGCTGTTTAATCATTGGTTGTGAGGGTATTCTAATCAATTGACTCTACATAACCTGATTCAACAATCTTGCACAAATCTATCTGTTTAAAAAAATATATCTTTCTTAATGCACCAATAGTCATACTCATTTCCATCAAATTCTCAGATGGTCAAGAAGTTAAGAATTCAACATAATAAATTTTTTGACAAAATTCGGACTACTAAATTTTTAACCTAAAAGAAATACGGACTTTGATACCTATTGTAAAATTTAACCAGATCCAATTCCTTCATTATCTAATCAATCAAGCATTGTAACGGCAAATAATAAACAATAAATAAAATAAGAAAACTTGGATGTACCAACCGAAACATTCGTGAAAAAGAAGCATTCAACGTAAAACTCAATGACGCAAGTCTCAATATAATTTTATTGAATCTTTAACAAAAAAACAGAGAAGCTGAACACATCCTTCCATCTCAGCAAACAATCGAAGACTAAGAGAAAACAGCAGTTTGCTATCAAAAACAAATCGTAGCTACTGGAGCATGCACATCATGCTTTATTTGCTGGAGTAGAAATTTTGCAAAATTTCTAAGAAAGTTTACTACTCTTGCAAGCTAAATATAGGCTAATCAAAACTATGCTTGCTCTTTGGATTATTCGGCCAGCATTAGTACTGGCAGTTAAACAATGCTATGAACTATTTGAAAATTACGGAACTAAGAGTAGAACTATGAACGGCTCTAAAAATAGATTCGTTTGGCTACAGCATGAAATTCACATGTGATGAGACTCGACGTGAGCATCAGTGGCTGCAAGAGTAGAGATTTCGCTTGTGATTGGTTGTTCTTCACACTCTCTCCTGAACTCCAAATTAGGGCCACCGGGAGTCATTTTCTCAACCTCGTCTCGTTTATATATATAAATCTTACGTACAATGCTGCAAAACTCCCTGATTTAAAAAAAAAAAGAGTTCATAGAAAATAATTACAACATAGACACGTTATAACAGAATCACCCATTGAGAAGCAAGCTATTTTTTTTGGGTGGAATATTGGACATTGATACTTACTGCCACGGATCATCTCCTACAAGCATCATATCTCCCTCATCATCTGTGTAGACAACTTGCCAGCCTTTGTTTGGATCCTCCAGTTGTCCTTCAAAATTGAACATCACCTCAAGGTCATGGAAGAGCTCTTTGTATCCTACAAATTTTGTAAGATCCAGAAGTCGCCCAAGATCACTACCCTGCTTATGTACCTTCATTGTGATGAAAAATATGGTTCTGAACTGTCATAATCTTTCCAACAATATATTAAATTTACAAAATTCTAATCTCTGTCGTACAGAAATGTAAATGATTACTACATAGTACAGCTCCTTTTCTGAGCTCTGCATTGTATTTCTTGTAGTGGTCTCCAAGATGATGTTTCTTGCTCACAGCTCATAGCAGATGTATCAGACTTGATCAACCTTGTTGGCTCCAATTGTTGGTCAACCTCGGAGAATTGTGAAAGAAATTCTTTTGGGGTATGAGCAGAAACTTGTAGGTCTTTCTCGTTGACAGAAACTATATTTTTTGACGGATTTGGCTCACTGCTTGAGAAAAAGTCAATCATATGACGACCAGATAATTTGCGATTATTGTCTGCAGGGCCTGAAACGACATCAACTCTCTTATCCTTAGAAGCTTCCCGTGAAGGAAAACCAGGCTGATGCTCTGTTGTTCCCTGTTTATTAGTTTGCATGTTTCTCATTAAATTTATGTCCACACCACCATGTGCCCCTGAAACTTCTGAATGGCATGGCATCATATGCATTTTCCATTTTCCCGATGCTTCCATTCTCAAGTTTGACAAATGTGGGTACCCATTGAAGCCATTCCAATTCATATGTCCATTGGTTTTGGGAGATGGCGCCACTGATGTTAGATATTGTTTCTGATTAGACTCATTCATTTCCTGGAATGGTTTTCTGGAAAGCTTCATTTGTTGTGGATCTTCCACAATACGATTAGTATATGATCCACGAAGTTCTTGCATTTCACTAAAGCCCTGAGAACTGGGAAACGAGTTTCCATATGTGGAGTCACGCCCTTGCAGTGGGATCCAATTTACAGAAACCAATCTTCCTTGAGAGAATACACCTTTTGTTTTGACATCATCTAGTTTTGGCCACCACACAACTGTCCCCGGAACACTGTCAATGTTATTTTCACCCAAAGATCCTCCCGAGCTCATGACTTGTTGACCTTGCAAGACCATTGTATTAAATCTTTGCAACTGTGTAAAATTAACTAATGCCTTATCTGAGACGAAAATCAGACAAAAGAAGAACTTTTGAGAAAAAAAAGCAACAATGTCACTTTAATAACGATTCTTTGGTTATGTGTGATTAAAAGTATACTACTTACCGAGAACTGACAAATCTTGTTCTGGAGACAGTATCTTTGGCCGGGACCTCTTCTTGTTGGCTTTCGGGGCAGAGGATTAATTTCTGACAGGGTCAAGGCAGGTTCTATTTTCCATGGTGAGACCTTCTCTGGTCGTGGAACAGCTGATGTTGCGTCCCATTGTACCTGAAGTTCACAAAATTAGAAGAGTGATTATAAGCAAGAAGATGCACAGTTCTGTATTGATTATATGATGATGATAATTAAAACTGAAGAAAGACTTTCTTCTGTTCCATAAATACCTTGAGGCATCTCCACTTTGAACCCGGCCACCTCAGGGGATCAGAATCACCTATTTCAATGATAGTACCAGTAAATCTGTCCAACGGAAACACATATCAGGCATACCACACTGTAACAAATACATCATCTTTGAAAGGAAATTCCTGTTACTATGCAATTGCATTTATCTTATGTGTATAGCCATCAAACAACTGCTAGTTACTGATCTCTAATACAGTACAATGAACATCACATATCTATTTTATAAACTTACAGCGCTGGGCATATTTCAAAATTCACTGTATCCTAATCCAACATAGAACGATTATTGAATGCTTTGCTATCTATTAAATCATAATCCATCCATTTTAAAGTTAAAAGTGATGAATATGAAGACCGTTGCTCCGGGGCTGCTTCTCCCTCAATTCTCATCCTGAATCTCGTGCCAACTGAGAAATTACTGTTCATGGCCTCCATACTGTTCGTGGCCTCCATGTATTGGTCATAAGGAATAATGAATTCTGACGGGTTGGTTCTGCATAATATGTACAAATCCATACATCAGAAAGGATGAAATAAAAATTTAAAACAGGCAAATGATATAAGCAGATTCAAGTAACATACTGTTCCTTTAACAATGTAATCTAGAAAATATAGGAAGCTCCTGGGAAAACGAGGAGTGCAGCTGTCCAACACTTAAGCATGTCTTATAAGAAAAATACTCATAAAATGGAAATAAGAAACAAATTGGTGCCCATTTCTCTATTTTGTGATAGTACAACGTACTACTACTTTGGGAACCCCATAAACTCATAAAATTTTGTTTAAACAACCATGCAACTATCTCATAACCTAAAGGACAGGCGTGTGCCTAGTACTTACTGCAACCATGTGTATTTAATATGGATATCTTTGTAAAGTACTAAAATGCATACCATCCCAAATCATAAATCTATCAGGGCTTTGTACGTTCGTACAATTTGACAGGTTACCTGGATGCTTCTGGATTAGATTGGTGTATATTTGAATATATATACAGTATAATTTCATGGATATTAAAAGTTACTCAGCGTCCTTTTGATTTTTTCAGAAAAAAAATCGAGTGGTAAGATCCTAGCAGGAAATATCATCAGTTTTCACCTTGGCTTGTAGTAGACACTAAAATTAGTCGTCCTTGAAATGGCATGTGACGCAGCTGCAAGGACAGCAATCTGCATTCTGCGACTGGATATAATTGAGGATGGAATGTTACTTTGCTGACAGATGGCATCCTGACCCCTACACGTAATTCGCCATTTTCATCCCTGAAGCCAAAAACATCTTATATAAATGACAAGAATACACAAAATATAATATTTTACGAAAGCTCCATACAGATGACTATGGCCAAGCCTAGAAACCTGAGAAAGATGAACGCATCTCCTGCTACAAGCCTTTTGGAGTTAACAAAGACTCTCCACCCAACTGTCAGCAAATGCCTCCTTTTCTCATCTATGTTTTGCAACCAAACAAAATTAAAATGTTTTAGTAATTAAAACAATTTTCTTTCCAAAAAAACTCCTTAGCATTGATTAATCACTAAAGCTTCTTTCACATATTCTTAATTCACTAAATTAAAACACTCAAAAACTCAATGATATTAATGAGAAATGATTTACAGTCTAAAGCAGGACTCCAATATTTCACTATATAAACTGGAAACAATGTCTGAACCAGCTGGTTTCAGTAGACAAAAAAAATTGTTTCTGTTGAAGTCATTGCATATAAATGTCATCCAATTTAAAGATCAAAATAGAAGTAGACTGTTATTGATTAGCAAGTATTGGGAAAAACACACATAAAAATAAGTCTAAAAATGGAAACTAGTCCACATAACATTATATAGATAATAAACAAAACAACTATAAATAATATTTCTAGTAAATATTCTTAATTTAAAAGTCAAAACCTAAAACCACCTAAGCTGTACAA
Source organism: Cryptomeria japonica (assembly GCF_030272615.1). Lineage (NCBI taxonomy): Eukaryota > Viridiplantae > Streptophyta > Pinopsida > Cupressales > Cupressaceae > Cryptomeria > Cryptomeria japonica. Next base: position 35,408 of record NW_026729413.1, on the reverse strand, counting down.
TTATAACATTTTCCAAGTTAAAACCTAAATTATCTTTTAAGCCGTAAAACCCCCAGCTTCTCTGTTTATCTGGCTATGGCGGAAGCATAGGAGGTGTATCCAGCAGTTGACAACGTAGAGAATGCCACATTCTTCTCGGCTTCCTAATTATAATGATGTCATTGCTGCAAGTGTTCCGCCATTAATGAAGAAATATCATTTGGAAAATTATTTATTCTTTCATGGAATGTGATCACAAAAACAAAATCAGAGAATTGCTTTTCTTAAAAGGGCAGTTCACAGAGGGTTCGAATCTAGGCTGAAAACCATGCTGCCTTCAGCCGAGGACAGGAACATGACAGACCAAGAATAAAACACACCCAAATCCAGATCCTGGGGTTTATCTAAGAAAACCAACAACATATCCTAGAATATGATTGCCTGAAAACAGATGCATCCATCTTTTCATTATATGGGTTATATTGAATAAGACTTTGGACGGAAAAATTGAACATGTCTTCCTAAATTTGAAATCTAGTTTAATAAAAGCTACGAGAGAATATGACAAGCAACCCACCACGATATATATGCCGAAAACGCCAGTCATTTCCATGTAGATCTTTGGCAACTAATTCTTGAGGTTGTTGACTCTTGTCCTATAAAAAACGGCGCAGAAAATTTTTATTACATAAATGAATATAATATAATCAATACTATCTTCAAAAAGCTCCCAAGGTAATATAAAATTAAATATAAATACTTATACTATTGTGTACTTGGAAAACTAACCAGAGGTGCGAGGCATCGATCAGCCTGTCTCTTGGGAACAGATAAAAATCCACGTGGACTTGTCTCAGAAACTGTGAGTCTTACGAAAGGAATGCGCAGGTGGTCTTGGAGGGGGTGGACGCGGAGGATCCATATCGGTGGAGCAGTCATCCTGCTGTGAATGGAACAATATGAGCACTCATCCTCCTGTGAATTTAGGTCTGAGATATAAGAAGGATTGTAGAGCATACCTCTGTATCGGGAACCAAAGTAATATGAGCAAACACTTCATCGGTATCTTGTTCAACTTGTAATGAATTTCATAAGCTAAATAGAATGACAAAGAATGGGAAGCTAAGCTCCATAGCCTTGAACCATGCAAAATGAGGTCAATCAACCGACATAAGCACGAAAGAATTGATATTAATTTACCTGCACCAGGCAAAGAATTTTGGAGGGCAGGTCATACAAAGGCACCTGTTGTTCAGCTTCCTGGTTATTGATGTCTAGGTATTTGGTTATTGATGCTTCAATCTGCAATACAACATCGAATTTGTACAAACATTCATTTCAATCGATGTCTAGGTAAAGACGCATTGACTACGAAATAAATAATCAAAGTGGTATAGTACTTATGTTAGGATGAAGAAATCAAATTGAAAACAGCAGATAAACACAATTAAATATACACAACACAAACAACAAGAACACACAGATTTATCGTGGTTCGGCAATTGCCTACATCCACACTTGAAGCAGGGGAATCACTATATTATTCACCAATCTGGTTTACATCTACACAGCTGCAATCAGCTTTGGCAATCAACTTTAGAAAATGAATTACAATCAGCTCTTATAGAGCTTAGAATATGAATAGGTAAGAGTTTTGGCGGCAAACAGGGAAGGAATTCCCCCACTTGATTCTGCTATCAATTATTGGAAAGGCTGAGAGAAGCTGGGCAGAAATCGTACATCAGCTGAATATTCAGATCGGTATGAATCTTGTCTACATGAAACTTGCCTTCTTCAACCATAAGGCGAACATAATGACTGTGAATATCAACATGTTTTGACCTCGGTTGAGATGTTTGATGTTTAGTCATAAAAATTGCACTGTTGTTATCACAAAACAAAGCAAAAGCTGATTGCTTCAAACCCAACTCGCTGAACAAGAACAAAGATCCTAACACACAAAAGAAACCACACAATGTATAACACCACTCATCTGTGCAACAAGATGAATCAGAGGGAGTCCTAGGATCAGCAGCCATGCATCTCAAAATGAGCTCAAATGGAGTCTTAGTAAACCACTTAGTAGTTACGCATTTTAATTTGGTGTTTCTCAAAATCTCTTGATACTTGTGTACCAAATCATATGTTTTGTTACCCTTTAGATATAATAGATATATTTGATTCAAAAATGAAGATGGGTAAATAAAATTGAATGTGCTAAAGTGGCACCAACAATTTTTTAACTGTTTTTCATCCTATTTTTTTTTAATAGAAGTTGGTCCACAAATTCATTTTAACTTAAATTTAAATCAAATCAATTAATGCATGCCTATTGCTTAGCAAGTCCTTATTTTGACCTCCCATTCCCAAAGAAACACATTCAAACAAATAAACGACAAACAATAGCTAATTTTTAATTTTTTCAAAATTCTTGATTATTTCTTCTTTCCTCTTTTCCTACCTTCCTCTCAAAACAGAGATTATTAGGTGAGGGATGTGTGCTTCTCCATACAAGTTGATTGCACAAGCTTCTTGACTCCCCTCTCTCAATATTAATAGTTTAATCTTCGAATACTTCACCATTTGAATTTCTAATCAATTTTTTTTTCTAATTGGTTTGAAGATTTAAAAAGATTTAAATGTTCTTAAATTCTATAAACTTTTAAGTAGATCATTGAAAATTATAAAGATATGTGTTTCTCTTTTGATTTTTTTCATTGTATAGATTAATAAAAAGTGATGGAGGCATTTAGGGATGAAGAAATTTGGTGAAATGAAAAAAAGTATTAAGTGTTTTGTATTGAATCACATGATTTGTTACTTTTAAGATCTAATAAAAATATTTCATTGAAAAATGAAGATGGGTAAAATAAAATTGAAAGTGCCCCATTTGTGCCAGCTATTTTTAACTATTTTTCATGCGTAAGCTTTCTTTTTAAGTAAAGTTGGTCCACAAATTCATTTTACCATAAATTTAAACTAGATTATATATATGTTAAATTATATATATAAAGAAAGCCGAGAGAATTTCATTTTTTAATTAAAATTAGGGTTAGGGTTAAGGTTTAATTACAATTATAGTTAGGGTTTAGTTATAATTATTTTTAACTTAGGATTATGGATAGTTTAATTAGGATTCAATTAGGGTCTAATCATGGGTGAAATAATATTAGATATATAATTATAGGTTGGGTTGGGATTAAAATATTAACCTCTAATTTAGTGTAAGTTGTATAATTTGATTTTGTTTGGTGTTAGAGTTAGGACCTAATTTGGTTTAGGGTTAGGGTTAGATTAGGTATAGTGTTTAGATTAGCATATGATTTGATTTAGGGTTAGTGTTTTATTTGGTTTATTGTTCAATTGAAATTTAGCCATTATTAAAGTATAATCCTAATTTTAATGTTAATGCAATAGTAATCATAATCAAATTTGCCCTTATTTTAGCTCTAATTATAGTTGAACGAAAGTGTAAATTAATGTTTAAATTCAACTAAAAAAATCTAATGAAACTAGGCTTGGAGTTAGTTTTTATTATAATATTCAATTATGTTTAGGGTAGCTCAATTAATGTCTAAATTCAACTCAAAAAACCTAATGAAATTAAGCTTGGAGTTTAGTTTTATTATAATGTTCAATTAACTTTAGGGTAAGTGTTGAGTTTAATTTAGGTTTATGGTTAGGATTCATTTCTGTTAAATGTTTATTTAGGTTTAGGTGTAGGGATCAATATGGTTTAGAGTCAAGGTTAAGGTTTAAGTATAATTCGGCTTACTATTTAATTTTGTTCATGGTAATATATTAATTTACTTTATTCTTAGGGCTAGGTTTAACTTGGTTTTGTTTATTGTTCAATTTTGTTGTTTAACATTGTGAATTCATTTGGTTTAATTTTTATTTTATTTTTGAGGTTATGATAAAATTTAGTTTAGGCATAGGGTTCAATAAGATTACATAAAGGAATTATAGTTAGGGTTCAATAAGATTACATATAGGAATTATAGTTAGGATTATGGTTCAATTTGGGCTAGGGTTCAATAAGAATTAGGATTCATGTTATGTTAGGATTTTATAAATTTAATAGTTCAATTTGAGTAAAATTTGGCTTACTATTTAATTTGGATCAAATTAATTTACTTTAGTATTATGGTTAGGGTTCAACTTGTTAAAAGTGATTTAATATATTTCTATTTGATATTTGATGACTTGCTTGGAAAAATGAATAAAATAGAATAGAAACTTTCTTTTCAATCTAGATTTTTGTTTTATCATAACCTAAAATTAAAATTAATCATTGTTGATTTATTTTAAAATTTAATTTTGTTTAATTTAATTATATTAGATAATAAATATTTTATAAATTTTAAAATTTATGATCCATTATAATTTTAAAATTAATTGTAAACTTTAAAAAAATTGTTGTGATTTGATTAATAATTTTAAATCAAATACTACTTAATCCAATACTTATCTTTTTTATAAGTATGTATTATGAATGCCAAAATAATCATTAAGTTAATAACATAATACAAAATATAAGATCTAATTTAAATAATTTTAATGTTAATGGTGTTTGTAATTGTACACTTTTTATTAATATTTCAATTCTATTTTAATTTTTAATTAATATTCAATCTTGAAATTTATTTTTAATTATTTATCTTTTGTGATATTACAAATACTAATTAAAATTTATTATAATAATTTAATTTAAAATTATTTATCTTCTTAAAAACTTTAAATTATTGTATAACAATTATATTTTGCCTTTTTCTTTTAATTAATGTAATACATTTAATTTAACTTGGCATATCTCTATATAACTCCTGCTTTATATCCTTATCTCTCTCTTATCTCTCCCTCTCTATGTTTGTTACTTCCTCTTTCTATATCTCTTGTGTTATTGATTCTTTCAAAAAATAAAGAAATGAAATTTTTATACATGTTGATTATTTCTTGTGTCTTCTTTTCCTACCTTTACCTCAAATTGGGGATTATTAGGTGAAAGATGTGTGCAGTTGATTGCACAAGTTTCTTGACTTCATGCTCTTAATGATAATAGTCTATTCTTCTAATTCTTCACCATTTGAATTCATCAAGAGATTTTTTTTCTAAGTTGTTTGAAAATTTAAAAAGGTTAAATTGGTTTCTTAAATTCTATAAGCTTTAAGTAGATCATTAAAAAATTATAAATATTTGTGTTTATCTTTTGACTTTTACCCAAATTCTAAGATTAGTGCAAGATGATGGAAGCATCCAGGGATGAAGAAAATCTAGAGAAACCAAACTATTTGAGTTGTGGTGCATAAATGACAATTGTAGGTGGTATGGTGGTAGTGTATAACACAAAGTTTGAGCATTGATGAAAGTCTTATACTCAATGCTTAACAACATGGATTGTCTATTGACACACAAAATCTCTATGGTAAATGTGCATATACTTTGGAGTAAGGGGTTTAAGAATGACTTGAGTCGCACTATTTTAACATCAAGGATAAGCTATGTGATAATTGCATGCAAATGCTATGTAGTAATTAGAAAACAAGAGTGTATTATTAGCTGGCAAATGATTTTCTTGGATTGGTGGATGATTTGATGCCTTTAATGAAAAGGAGTTGGTTAATTAAAATGTGAGAGCCGATTGCATTAATGAGAAATTATGAAATTTTGGCCAGTAAAATATTATCATAATATTCGTATAAATAGAAATATGCATACAAGGGGGGTTTATGATAATGGGGTTAATAAGGGGATCTCTAGTCACTCAAAATTGTCCACAACTACAAACAATATTTTTACTAATTATTATTTTAATTTAATTAAAATAATTTTAATATTAATAACCTAACATCAATCCTCTAAATATTTCAATGGAGTGAAAGGGTGGTAGTGGGTGTCGTGCAGGCGCTAGGGTTTCTGAATTTGCAAAGGACGAGGAGGATTTAGAAGGAGATGAAGACGACCCATCTCGCTTGGTCATTTAGGAAGAAGGCTCTATTGATCTGTTGGTGGATGGAGGGTCCTCTATAGATGCTACCTCCCAATACGGGGGTGTGGAGTGGCTTGTTTTCTAGCTCTATAGCTTGAGATTGATGACAATGGGTCAAAAGGTATTGTGGCATTTCGATTACCTTCCTCTATCCCACATTTTTGGTGTGATTTTAATCTACTGTTTTGCCATGTTTATCTCTTGGTAACCTTGAGATTTATTGTTAGCACGTTTTCTATGTGGGCTTCAGTTGTCTTTCCCTTGGCTTTTCCCTCTGCTACTGTCTTCGCCTTGGCTTTTCCCTCTTCTACTCCTACGGAGTTGGTGTCCCTTCCTATAGATGTGGATTGGATTTTGGTGGAGAAGTCTAGGGTTTGGATGAAATTTTGACATCCTTGTTCTTTGTGGTTGTCAAATTGGAAGAGTCTCCTATTGAGGTGGAGACATCCTTTGTGGGAAGAGATGGTTGCTCTTGTTCCGAGGCTTTGTTGTTGGGCAGCAGCTGCTCTAGAGTTGGGCTGCATATGGCTTGGCTTCTCCTTCAGATGGATCCTTTCTCTTCTTCCCCTAATGAGGTGGGGGTTTATTCTTTGAAGGTGAAGATGGTTGTCATGGTTATATATTGCAAAGGTAGTTTGATGACTTATGTTGCGGGATAATTCATTTTTCTATATCTTTCATCAAAAATTTATTCAATTCATTCAAAGTCACTTCTTCTTTTCAAATCTTCAATTTCTCATAGCATTTTATTATGAAATCATCTTTAAATGGATTTTTTTTAAGTATATGAGAAAATAATATGAAATTCATTTATAGGATGTGTTATATGATTTTGACATTATCCTTTTTTATCAAATCTTATTTTGGGTTTGGCAAATGATATAATATATGCGACTACTTGGAAATCATTGAGAGGAGACCTTGATCTTTAGATTACCAACAATTTTTTTCGAAGGATTATGTTACTTCAATTTCTATCTTATATAACAATTCAATTTTCTAAGGGAAAGAACCCTTTTTGTTGTATCTTCTGTTCTTGTACGCTTTCTATTTTCCCAACGGTGTTGTGTGTGCATCCTCTCCCCTCATGTGCTCATGCAAATTTGGGCACAAAAGAAACATCAACATTCTTGTTCATTTTTTAGTAGAGAGGCCCGATTGGGATTTCATTACCATTTTCTTTAACCTCAAATAGATTTTCTAGCATGCTATATAAAGATGGCATAAAAAAATTTCTTGTACGTCAATCTAGTCACATTATGTTTTGTGCATCCTTGGGGCCTTTAGTTATTTTAGACACAAGGTGAAGATAAATTCTCTTGAACATAGGTATCATTCTTGTAGAAGGATCTATGTTCATAGGGTATGCCTCACTATGAACCTTTATTGTAGAATCTCAAGAGCCATTAGTAATTCCTATACTGTGGTACAATGTATAGTATTATGCCTATTGTTACCCAAAATATATCATCCTAATTAATGTCGAAATCCCTTTTCTGATTTGTGTGACTATTGTCATTGTTATCATTGATGTCAAACTTGGTGATCCAATTTGACTAGATGTAGCATATTGAGCAGAGTAGTGGTAATGAACATATAATGTATGCAGTAAGAAGAGTAGTGACATTGAGCAACTAAAGTATGTATGATCCACTAGAGTTTTTTCCTAAAGATCCTCTTCTCCAGAATCTTACGTTTTTCTTATCATGGTTTGTAACCAGTTTCAGTATCAGTTGTGTCTATTGTATTGTTATTTGTATAGTTATATTGCATTATGATTTATGGTACTATGTTACGAAATCTATAGCATCTGTATCATGAGGTTAGAATTTTGTTGTGCTTGGAATTTATGCTTATGGATGTGTATGCATGGGTCTAGTATACCCTTGTATTGTTTAGGTAATTAAGGTATATTATTCAATAAATAAAGTGTGTGAATGAAGTGTGTAGAATATCAATGAAGGCCAACTTGGTTATTCTTTTTGTTTGGTGACGTGTTGATCCAAGAAATATATTATTGTGTAAATCATTTGTGCTTGGTGGACATATCATTCATTTTATATGATTACTAGTATGTGTGTTTGTTTGTGTGTGGATGAGTAATAGGATGAGAAACAAAGTGTGTCTCTATTATAGATAATAGAGTATGAAGTATGTGAGTAACAAAGTTATGGACTAGAGAGCAGTAGTAGTATGAGAGCAGTATATAGTGCAAATAGTGGAATATGATATATGAGTGTAGGTGTGTGTAGAAGAGTCACAATGTTGTAGTAATCCCTTATGAGATCTATTGCAAGAAGTTGGATTATCATAGTGTAGTCACAGTGTTGCAGTAATCCCTTACGAGATTTGTTACAAGCAATTGGATTAGCAAAGTGTAGTCATAGTGTTGCAATAATCCCTTAATGAATTTGTTACAAGAAGTTATGGATAGTTTGGGAAGACCCTTTACTAGGTTTGTTGTGAGTTTCTATGAGTTGATATTTGAGCTTATCTTAGAACTAACTTCATGCATTTGGAGATGCAACTTTCCTTAGTTCATTTAGTTCTATTGTAGTGAGCATTTTGGCAATGAGCAGCTTTGTAATCTCACAGTGAACCGTTCAACAGTGAGCCATCCTTTTTGTAAGCACCATATAACTAGTTATATTATCTTGAGAGTTAACCTTCTCTATGGTTTTTCCTATTTGATTTTTCCACGTATAAAAATTAAGTGTTCAATTTATGGTTATGTTGTTTACTTATTATGCATTTGTTTATTCATGTTGATGAGATTGATTAATAAGGTTAATTTAACAATAAAAGTTTCAAAAGTGTGGGAATACTAATTCACCCACCCTCTAAGTATTTTGGTTCATTCAACCATTCAACATCCCTTAGTTAAAAGGTTCTCAAACCATTGGGTAAGAGGAATGGTGAGAACTTGTACCTCTGGATCCTAGCCACAGCCTCTTGAGAATGGAGCATGCATGTACAATCCTACATTATTTTATTGCTTAGGAGTACACTATGGAAATACACCGACTTCAATAATTAGGTTGTCCTTCATCACAACTATCTAAGAAAAATTATATACCAATGAATGTATTGACCCTTTTTGGTCGTTAGCCTTACTACCCTAAAGTCAAGAGTCAAATAGCCATTGTTTTTCTATTTGTATTTAGATTCTTCTTGCAATATCTAAAACATCAAACATTCACATAAAATAAAAAACTACCTTAGAGACAAAAAGTACTAATAGTTAGAATATTGTATTTAAGAAATCTTATTTAATTTATTAATGAGATATCCTATGATACATCTAACACAGACAAATTTAAGCCATTTTGTCACACATTTGAGACATCTTATGATTCCTCTAAGCTATTATGGGATGCATTTGAGCTGAATTTTATGATGCATTTGAGACATCATGCGATGCATCTAAGACACTCTATGATTCAATTGGCTTAGATTTTCATTATTATCATAAGATCCTAGAACTTAAAATAAGGCCTATACATAAACATACAAGAAATAAAAATAAAGACATACCAAATTGTATTCTAAAATCCATAAACAAACATTATAAAAATGTTGGAAAAAATGGTTATTAAAGTCAAAAACAAGTATTCTTATAATCAAAAGAGTATTATCGACTAGGAAATTAGGATGAAAGATAAACATGATCAAAAGTGAATCACAAAGCTCATAAAATCATGAAAATTAACTTAATCTAACTAATAAGACCATCGAAACAAAGTGTAATTGAAGACAAATCAAACCATAAGTTCCACATTCCTTTGATGAAGCCTCATTGTTTCTTCTTTCTTCTCTAATGTGGATATATCACTCTCAAATTGTAAAGTGCACAAATATGAATTAAACTAAGGACAATTTAGACAGAAAGATAGTGAGAATACTATAAATCACGATTGTTTCACATGAAGACTGAGCCCTTAATTTATAAAAATTTAAATTCTATTTAATGGCTAGGATCTAATTAATTTTTAGGAAGTTGAACGAACATAATTGAATACAACTCAAAGTTGTTATTTCAAAGAAAGGGATAAGATGAGCTAAAATGGAAAAAGATGGAGAGATCAAGCATATCATGAAGATGAGGATAAATGGAGGTATAATAAAATTCATTATTATCTGGAGGAAGAGGGAAAAAGGTAGAACTAATAAATAAAATTCATTAATTATTCCACATGAGAAGAGGTTGAATGGTGAAATTAATACATAAAATTGATTAATTACTCCACATGAGAAGAGGTTAAATAGTTAAAATAATATATTAAATTTATTAATTATCTCCACATGAGAAGAGGATAAATGGTGAAATCAATAAATAAGATTTATTAATTATCTTCACATTAGAAGAGGATAAATGGTAAAATTAATATATAAAATTTATTAATTATCTCCACTTAAGAAGAGGATAAATGGTGAAATTGATAAATAAAATTTATTAATTATCTCTACTGTTAGCTAAAATTAGCAAGTAGAAGAAGATACATATGATAATTTAGTAAATATAATTAATATACTTGTTCCTTATATTTATCAATTATGCAATTAAAGAAAATAGATTTATTTAATTGATATATAAAGGGATAATTAAATAAATATTATTTATTTATCTTAGAAGATGTGTTAGTATAAGAGACTCAAATAATTAAATTATTTGACCCTAGGAAGGACCTAATGCCAAGAGGATAAATTAACAAAATTACTTAATTAGATTGATAAAGAGAGGTGATTGAAGATGGATTGGTATGAAATAATGAAATAATATCGACAAATGATAATGTTGCAAATGCAAATATGTTTGGTGTGTCAGTATGGTTGTCATTGATGTCAATGTACTGATTATGTGTTTCAATGTTTGGTTTTTCTCCGTATTGTTTATATGTTGTAGATGTGTTCATGATAAGTTGATATGATTGTTGGATATTTCCTTGAGATATAACACTCATATTTTAGAGGTCTCGATATTGTGCTTCAGAAGTCTTTGCAATAATGATGTTTTTAGACAGAAGTTGCAAAGATCCACATTCCTCTCCATTGCCAGTTTTGTTGATGAGATTTCAAATTTATGTTATTCATGAACTTATCTTTGTTATTGTAATTTGGTACATGTTGGTGTACTCTGGAGTTGCATGGTTTTGGATATGATCATTTTAGGTTTGGTTGACCTCAGATGCTCTATCTTTTGCTCTAGTGGTTGTGGCATTTGGATAAGGTGTTGTTGCATCATTGTAAGGTTCACTTATCATTCCTTTCCATCATGGGAATTCTTAGTGAAGACCTATTTTGAATTTTGTTTTTTTATCTCCTTGGCAAACTTGAAAATTCTATTTTAGAGACCAGTATAAATGAAACATAATTGTAATGAGAAATATAATAGAAAGATGTAGAAGAGTTTGAATTGAAAAGAAGATCCATCTCCTATTAATTTGTGCTAGGTTATGTTTGGTTGCAGATGAATAGTATGGTTGTGTCTTGATGTTGTTTGGTATTGGTGCCAGTTAGCCTAAGGTTTCTTACTACAAGCGAGTTGTGTGTTTTAGCTGTGGATTATTTTTTTCTTTCTTCTTCTTCTGGGTAGTGAGCCCTTCTTTCTTTTCCAAGAGATTTGAGCCAGACAGTGAGCCATCTTTTTAAAAATCACCTTAATCGGTGTCACCCTAACAAGTGTTTTCATATTAAGAACTAACATTTTCTGTGGTTTTTCCCTTCTTGTGTTTTCCACATCATATCTGGTGTTTCATGTGTATGATCTTTCATGTTTATATCTTCTCTTGGTTAATTAATAAGATATTACTTTACCAAATTTGTTTCTGCGGAAAAGAAAACTAAATTTTAATAAACAACTGATTAACCCCTATCTTGTTTGTTCGGATATTCAACAATTATTATTAGAGTTTTGATTCCTAGAAAGTGATACTAATCGCTCAATGAGATCCAATGACACATAAATTCACTATTCCTACTTTTGAAGGATTTGACTATAGTTTCTAGAGAGTGAATATGCAAAGTTACCTAATTTCTCTGAGTTAAAGACTTGGAAAGTTGTTGAGACCAAGTATGTGTAGCCAGCAAATGGACCTACTACACTAGATGAGATTGAAGCCTCTAAAGAGAATGAGTGAGAAAGGTATTCTATCTTTAGTGCCGTATCTAAAAGTGAATTGGCAAAAGTTGTTGCATTAGATATTGCTTATTAAGTTTGGGAAAGATTGAAGAATATCTATGACGGAAATGATATAGTTAAGATAGATAAGATTTAGAATACTAAAGGCAGATATGAGAATTTGAGAATGGAAGAAGGTGAAGATATAACATGCTATTTTTAGAAGGTTGATAGTTTCATGAATGAGATGAAATATCTTGTTGCTACCTTGTATGATAAGGATGTGATAGAGAAGATAATAAGGACTTTACCAGAATATTACAATGATAAGATTTCAGCTATTGAAGAAATTTATGATCTATCAAAATTTACTAGAGAACAAATTTATGGCACCTTAACAACATTCAAGCTGATGAAGTTCTGTAAAAAAAAAAAAAACTGAGACAATATTCAAAGCATCAAAGATAGTAGATGAAGATTCAGATGATGAGAGCCTAGTTGAAATAGAAGCAATCTTTGTGAGAAAGATGAAGAGAGGAACCAACAAGTATAAAGGTATGTTACCTCTTAAATTTTTTAAGTGTGGAAAGATTGGTCATTATGCATCTAGATGTACGGAAAGAGGATCAAAAAAATAATTTAAGAAAAAAGAAGGAAAGTTCAATAAGAAAGCCTGCTATGTTAGAGATGATGTTGTTATTTCAGATGATGAATCATATTATGAGGATGGTGATTGTTTATTCTTGGTAGAGAGGGATGGACCTAAACCTAGTAATAATTCTAAGGATTTTATGACTGTTACTTCAACATTGCATGTTAGAAGATATAGAAATTAATGGTTGATTGATAGTGGATGTTCAAATTATATGAACAATGACATAAGTAAATTTGTAAATCTTGAAAAGTATGATGGTAGTTCTATTAGATTTGGTGATGATCAAACTACCCAGATTGTTTGAATTGGTTCTATTACTTTTGATGGAAAGCATAACACTAATAATATTTACTACGTAAGAAGATTACATCATAATCTCTTGAGTGTTGGATAGATGTGTGAAAATGGTTACAATATTTATTTTGAGGATGGTGGTTGTCAAATCCGAAAGAGATCTAGAACTGGTATTATTGTGGGGAAAAAGAGAGGTGGAAACTTGTATCAATAGGAAGATGCTACTAGAAATTGCTTATTATATTAGATCAATTAAAGTTGGCTTTGACACTGGTGGATGTATCACATCAACTTTGATAATTTGATAAATATTAGTATGACAAGAGTTGTAATAGATTTACCAAGACTAACTAAACTAGATAACAATATTTGCGAAGAATTTCAAGTGGGAAAGGAGACAAAAGGAACATTCAAAGGAAAAGAACAATATTCTACTGGATTATCAGATTTGGTACACACAAATCTTTGTGGTTTGACCAAAACAAGGAGTTTACAAGGTGAGAGGTATTTCATGCTCTTAATAGATGATCATTCTAGAATGACTTGGGTTGCATTTCTAAGAGAAAATTCAGAGGCATTTGAAAAGTTTAATATATTCAAAGCTAGAGTTGAGAATGAAGTTGTTATAAGGTTTAAATGTTTAAGATCTAATAGAGGAGGACAATTTAATTTTTATGTATTTGATACTTGATATTTATCTTCTCTAAAGACACCTCATCAAAATGGAGTAGTGGAAAGAATTAATAAGATTATTCAAGAGGCAACAAGAACTATGATCAAAGAAGCAAACCTATCAAAAGTTTACTGGAGAGAAGTTGAACACACTACTGTGTATACCCTTAACAAATTTCTATTCAGGAAGAAGTATGGGAAGACATCATATGACTTATGGCTTGGAAGGATTCCCTTAATAAGGTATTTCAATTTTTTCAGAAGTAAATGTTATATCAGAAGAGATGAAGGAAATCTTGGAAAGTTTGATAGAAGAGCTGATGAAGGTATATTTATTGGTTACTCTACAAAGAGAAAAGCTTATAGATGTTATAAAAACAGGTTGAATAAAATTGTTGAAAGTACAAATGTGAAGGTTGATGAAAACGTTTCAAAATAAACTAGTATACAAGTAGGTTATGAATCTGATGAGTCTATAAGTAGAAAAGAAGACAAGAATAGGGATGAAGACATGTATAAAGAAATTCAAGGTTCTCTAGAAACTAGGTATGTGAAAAAAGTTCATTCTTATAAGAATCAAATAATAAGAGACAAAAATAGAGGAGTTATCACAAGAAGTTAAGTTGTTGAAGAACAATTTCTTTTATGTTTACTATCTAAAGATGGATCAAAGATAGTTGAAGAAGCTTGTAAAAATCAGAACTGGATGAAGGCGACGAAGGAAGAGCTAGATCAAACTAAGAAGAACTAGACTTGGAAACTAGTCCCTAGACCAGCAAATAAGAATGTTATTGGAATAAAATAGGTGTTCTAGAAAAAGTTTGATGAAAATGGTAATGTAGTAAGAAACAAAGCAAATTTAGTATGCAAAGGATACACACAAGCTGAAATAATTGATTTTGAAGAGACATACGCTCATGTTTTCTATAATGGAGGCTATCATGACATTTTTGGATTTTACAAAATTTAAGGATTTCAAAGTCTATTAAATGGATGTGAAGTCAATATTTCTAAATGGAGAGTTAAAAGAAGAAGTTTACATTGAACAATCAGAAGGATTCAAGCTATTAGATGATCCAGATGTTGTTTGCAAATTGAAGAAGGTGTCATATGGGTTGGAGAAAGCACCTAGAGCTTGGTATGGAAGGTTAGACAAGTATCTACTGAATCAAGTTTTAAAAAAAAGTTCATCTGACAACAATATTTACTTTAAAGTTGAACCAAGTAAGATCATAATTATTTTTATGTATGTAGATGATATTATCTTTGAAGGTAATGATGAAATGTTCAAAATGTTTCCTAGTGAAAAGAAAAAGTAATTTGAAATGTTTATGATAGGTGAATTAAATTTCTTTCTTGGATTGCAAGTAAATCAAAGCAGTAAAGGTATTTTCATTTCTTAGTCAAAGAATGCTAGAGAACTATTGAAGAAGTTTGGAATGGAGAATTCCAAACCACTGTGTACTCTTATGACTACCAGATGCAAGTTGACTAATGATGATAAATCTCCTAAAGTTGATGAAAGCATGTATAGATCTATGATTGGAGGATTGTTAAACTTGATTGCTGCCAAGATAGATATCATGTATGTTGTTTTTCATGCATCTAGATTACAGCAAGAATCGAAAGAATCTCATGTTGTGGCAGTGAAGAGGATATTCAAATATTTGAAAAGAACAAAAGATTTCGGATGAGGATCAAACTTTACTCTAAAAGCTTATACTAATACAGATTAGGAAGTTAGTGTTTATGAAAAATAGAGTACTAGTGGTGGAGCATTTTTCCCCGACTCTTGGTCAGTTGCATGGTTAAATAAGAAGTGGGATTTTGTATCTTTATCAACCGCATAATCTAAGTATATTGTAGTTGCTTCATGTTGCACTAAAGTACTTTAGATGAAAAAGAAATTGAGGGATATTGGTGTGATGTTTGATGAAATGATCTCAATCATATTTGATAATACAAGTGTAACCAATATCTCTAAGAAACCAATACTGCATTCCATAAAAAAGAATATTTTTATTTGGTATCATTTCTTAAAGGAGAAGGTTTTGGACAATGAATTAAAACTTGAATAAGTTCCTACAAAATAGAAAGTTGCAAATATCTTTACTAAGGATTTGTGCAAAGATTATTTTGAGTATCTCTAATAGATGTTGAGGGTCATACCCATTCTTAGTTTGAACTAAGTGCATTTTGCAATGCATTGGTCTAGGGAACTTCATGTATATTTCAGTCTGGGCTAATGTTTGAGGCTTCCTCTAAGGGCAAGCTATGTGATTTCTGAGCTAAATCACTATTCACTTTTGTCTTTGATGTCAAAAGGGGATAATTTTGGAGAAGTTTTGGAGTTAATGGAAAAAATATAGTCATTTTTCTAAGGGGGAGAGATTTGAAAGTTGAAGTCTGAGTTTGTCATTGATGAATGTTGCCATCAATAACAAACAGGTATATTGTTACAAATGTGAAGATGTTTGGTGTGTCAATATGGTTGTCATTGATGTTAGCATACTAATTGTGTATTTTAGTGTTTGGTTTTGCACGATGTTGTTGATATGTTGCAAATGTGTTCATGATAATTTGATCCAACTGTTGTATATTGTCTTGAGATATTACTCTCATGTTTTGGAGGTCAAAAATTTGTGCTCTAGAATTATTTACATTAATGATGTTTTCTTTGAGGAGTTGTAGAACTCCACATTCCTCCATATTTCTATTTGTGCTGATGAGATTTTAAATTTATGTTATTCATATATTTATCTTTGTTATTTTAATTTAGCACGTGTTGGTGTACTTTAGAGTTGTGGTTTTGGATATGATCATTTCATGTCTAGTTGACCCAAATGCTCTATCGTTTTCTCCGATGATTGCAACATTTGGATAACGTATTGTTGCATCGCAGTATGATTCACTTCTCATTTCTTTCCACCTTACGAAGGTGACCTATTTTGAATTATGTTTCTTTATCTTCCTAGAAGACTTGAAATTTCTATTTTAAAGATTAGTATACATAAAGAATGATTGTAATAAGAAATATGATAGAAAGATATAAAATATTTTGGATTGAAAATAAGATCTATCTCTTGTTGATTTGTGAAAGGTTATGTTTTGTTTCAAATGATCCCTATGGTTGTCTATTGATGTTGTTTGGTATCAATTGTAGTGATCCTAAGGTCTCTTCCAACAAGCAGTTATGTGCTTCAGTGGTGGATTATTTCTTTCATTCATTCATTCTTCTTCTCGGTACTGAGCCCTTCTTTCTTTTTCTAGTGATTTTAGTCAGGTAGGGAGCCCACCTAGAGTGAGCATTCTGACAGTGATCCATCTTTGTAAAAACCACCTTAACTGGTGTCACCCTAATAAATGTTTTCATATCCAGAACTAACATTTTCTATGGTTTTTTCCTTCTCGGTTTTTCCACATCATATTTAGTGTTTCATGTGCACGATATTTAATGTTTATATATGTAGACATATAAAAATGACCATATTCCTAAATGAATATTTTATGTTCATTCCTCTATTTTAGTTAAATCTAATTTAACTAAATTACCCACATTCCCCTATTTAATTAAGTAAATTATTCAATTTATTTAGTTAAATTCACTTAAGTCCTTTATGTCATTTAATTGAATAAATCATTTTATTTAATTAAATCCCTTCTTCT
Source organism: Cryptomeria japonica (assembly GCF_030272615.1). Classification (NCBI taxonomy): domain Eukaryota; kingdom Viridiplantae; phylum Streptophyta; class Pinopsida; order Cupressales; family Cupressaceae; genus Cryptomeria; species Cryptomeria japonica. The sequence goes on along the minus strand of NW_026729413.1, from coordinate 18,035 downwards.
AACTTTTTAATTAAATTTACATTTAATTAATAGTTTACCCCAAATTGAATAAATCTAATTTATTCAATTTCCCAAATTGCAACCAAATTGAAATAAAGTAATTTATTTTAATTAATTCTATTTTCCCTCACCCACTTGCATTTTCCTACATCCTCCACTTGCATCCTAAACCATATTCCTAATTTTTTCTAGAATCCATCTAATCCTAATCAACTAGCCCCAAACCCATCCATTATCCCTAAATTCCCTAAATTTGAGAAGGTCACTTCTCAAATTTGGAGTAAAGTCTTTAAAAGGCATTAAAGCCTTTATCCATTCAAAAAGCTAACTTGTTGAATACCCCCAAATTTGGAAGGACTCTTACAAATTTATCCCCAAAGTCTTCAAACCATTAATGGTTAACTAACCCTTAGTGGCATGGTTAGAGACTTTGTGACTAACTTAACCTCCATCTAACCCAAGGGTCTCATCAAGCATTTATTGCTTTGACCATGGTTATTCCTTTAACCTTTGAACAAGAGTTTACCTCTTGGGTAAAAGCTTTATCCAATGGATAACCCTAACCTAACCTTAACCCTTACCTCCTAGGGTAACCATGAGGTCTTCTCAAGCATTTAATGCTTCTTACCTCTCCTCTCAACCAGCCTTATTTTGACAATTATCACCATTTCATTGGTGAAAATTGAAAACATGGATTGACAACTTTTAAACTTAACCCTTGATTATCTCTTTCAATCCTGACCATCCATTGCCCTATTTTTGCTATAAATAGAGCTCTCATTCCTCCATTTTAGATCCATGCAAGCTTTAGTATCTCATTTATGCTCAATTTTATTAACACATCTAGCTTCTCTTTGTAATAGGAATTAATCTAATAAGCATTTTAGACTATTTCCTTTATCATTAGCTTAACTCATAAACTAGTATATCATGTTAGGATAGTTTTGCTACTAAACTTGTCATCTTATTATCTAGTTTATTACATTTGTAGAATCGTGCATAGATAGGATGCATTTTCATAACTAAATTAATCATAAACATCCCTTGTTCTTGCATTTGTCATGCCTAAGCCACTTTGCTCAGTGATCTGAGAGCAAAGGCATTGTCTTGAGGGACCTTGTGAGATAGAGAACCATGGAACCATCCTTGGGAATTTGAGTTATTCTTCACGACTCCATAACTTGCACCAAGAAGTCATGTGAGTGTGTGGACAAGCCTCTTTGAGCTTCATTTTTCACATTTTAAGTTTCATCGCTCTGCTTTTCCCACATACATTTCTGGCGCCCACTATGGGGCTCTACCCCATTAATCAAATCAGTTTTTAAAAATAAACACTTGTACAGGTACGCGGGAAATAGAAATCAACGCATAGGGAACATCCCTTAGCCCATCTGGTAGACCTTTTAGTGCATCTAGCTCACTATTTGGAGCGTGGGACTCATTTCCCAATGTGTAAAGTTCATATTGTAGCACATCATCCTCGTTAACCTTTTTTTCCGGTAGGTCTTGGCATGGAAGAATAACAACTTAGCGCATTTGGAAAGTAGCTTAGCACATCTGGTGGATCATTTAGTGCATTTTGACTATACAGTAGCGCATATAGTTTGTTCTGTAGTGCATCACAGAAAGAGGCAAAACCAAAAACTATAACCGAATGTAAAAAAAATTAGACTTGTTGAAGTCCATAGATTGTCTAACAATTTTACTTGTTATTTTGTAGGGTTCTAACAAATTTCTTGCAGATAGGAGCTCAATTTTAGGACCATTAATAGTTTATTACTGACGGCCAAACAAGGAGCTTGATTACGAACCTTAGCATAGAAAATTTGAGCCAAGTCGGTAACCAGACATTTACAATATCATAGTGCAAGGGTGGGGAAGAATCCACCCCCAAGTTCGCTCACCATATATCTCCCAAGATAACTACTCAATTGTGAAGCAATTCACTTTGGGCTAATTTCTGGTAAAAGGCAAAAAAATGGACGCCCCCTCAGGGGTGACAGGACTGTTTGAGTTAACAGAGTATCAAGACTAGCAGGCTATGATATTGCTTATGACCCTTGATTAAAGATTTTGATTGAAATGCATGTTGTATCTAAACTTGGTAAAACATTGAGGATTTGAACACATCCTTGTAGAGCATACACTTATTGTTTAGATTAAGAAAAATGGTTGTCTCTTTGGTGCCGTGCTTTCATTTGTTACTTCAGAAAATCATCTATCAATACTAGAAACTCAAGGCAAAATTTCAAAATTCCTGAAAACAACCAAGTCAATATATTTCAGGGCAATTTCGTACATGAGAGCAACTTCTTAGTGCATAGGAAGCATCTTTTAGCACATTAAACCTTCTTTTTATGTGTCAAGTCTTAATAGTAGCGCTTCACCAGAATCTAAAAACAAACAGTGACAGTTAGTGCATTTTAAAAACAGTTTAGCACATTGAAGCATCAACTTAGCGCGTGGAAGTCAAACTTTAGCGCGTAGGGTTTAATTGTTAGCACATAGGTGGCCCATATTAGCGCATGGCCTTTTAAACCAAAGTTGAATGAAAGTTAAACAAAATTAACCAGTTAGTGTGTATCATGGGGCAGCGTAGCGTGTAGAGTCTTTTGTCTAGCGCATAGAGAAGTTTTCATAGCGCATTGCGTCTCTATTTCTGCATGTTGTCAAAACTAGAAAAACAGGGGGCAAAACAAAGGTCAATTTTGAAAATTTTGAGAACAATTTTAGAAGCTTCCCTTCATCAGCCTGAACTTCATCAATCAAAAAACCAAAAAACAAAGTATCAAAATCTATTTCTAAAAGTAAATTTCCATCCAGCAAAGTTCTCTGAAATCAGAAACTAGTCGCAAGATAAACATATCTATCCTATCAAAATTAGGAAACATCATCACAAGTGGCAAATAGGTCCTTTAAAATCAAACAAATTTTTATCCCAAAACACACTTGTTTAAAACTTTGAGTTGTCAAATTGAGTTTCCATATCGGGAAAGCTTGTATTCCATATCATTTGATGCACTTTGTCATGAGGGGGCATCTAAACCTTCACTTTGATAAAGTAAAACAAGCTAAACTAAATCCAAAACAAATCAAAGGAAACCATTGATCGCTTGTGCATGACTAATCCTCATATTCTGAGAAGAAAGAATATTTATCATAACACAAAGTTGAAGAAACAACAACCGAGTTCTTCGAAACTTTCCAAAAGAAATAAATTTTTATACATCAATCGTCAACTCTTCAAATCTCATTGAACATTCCTTCGTCATATACGATTATATATTCAAAACAAAACAAATGAATTTGACAAGGAACTATTGAGGAGTCAAGTATTTTGTCAAAAGTCAGCATTCAGCCAAGAAATAAATCATGGAGGAAAGATCAATCCAGCATTCTTTCTCGACGAGTGCATCACTTACAACATACCACAATTTGAACCACCATCCCCTAAACAAAACATTGAAGAAGAGTTTGTTCCTTTTTGTGATAGAAAGATTCTACTAGATGCCTATTGTTACTCGATCTCAATGAAGAAAACAAAGAAAAATGCAACTAGAATCCAGCATGAATTCAAGATTATCAAATCCTTTCGAGCATTTGAATCTAGAGGACACCAAAATTTATGAAGAACTTCTTAAAGGAATGTCAAGAGAGCACTTCATTTCAAACACTTGTGGAAAGACTCATGGAAAATGACAAGGAAAAATACCTACTCATGCTCACAAGCAAAGGAGTTAAACTTCTTGAAGACTTTGACACGGACATTTTTAGAACAAGGTCTCAAAATTATGAATATCAAGAATGAAAATGAGAGGAAGAGGCACGTGACCCTGAGAAAGATATTCCTAAACAAAATCTACCAGAACAAAATATACCTAAGCAAAACATCCCCGAGTAAAACATACCGTTCCAGACACCATTTTAGCCTAGAATTAATGCAAGGGAAGAATTCTTCCCTTGACAAAATAATGCACCTTTGATTGCTCTTACTCAACAAATGCAAATGTTACAAAGACAAATGCAAGACATGCAACAAGGGACAACAGTACGGTATTCATTAACTAAAATTTGTCATCCATTTGACAGAAGATTGAACATGGTACCTTTTCCTCCAAACTCAGACATTCCCAAATTTGACAAATATGATGGGAAAAGTGATCCCCATGATCATGTTCAAGAATTTTGTACAATGAGTCTTGAATTTTCTCATGATGACACCTATTTGATGAGGTTATTCCCAAGAAGCTTGGGAGGGAAAACAATGGAATGGTTATCCAAAATCACACCTCCCGTCAGATCATTCGATGAACTAGTCAACAAATTCATAACTCAATATTCCTATAACATTCAACATGCTATCACCATGTTAGATGTCTGTAACACCAAACAGAAAAACAATGAAACATTCATGGTCTTCCTTAAACATTGGCGGCATATTGTTTCGAGATATCCTCATGATGTATCTGAAAAGCAAAAGATGGAATTTTTCATCGACAACTTGAATAGTGAGATGAGTCACAGACTCAAACTCCAATGCATACCATATTTTGCTAAATTGATTGAGAATGGCATCCAAGTAGAAGAAGCATGTGTCAAGAAAGGAACATTGAAATTTTTCAAAGAAGGAACAAGTTCATCCAATTACAACAACAACAACTTGGACAAAACCAGATTTTGGACCAGAAACAAAAATAATGGAAATGAAGGAGGAATTGAATCAAATGATCCAAAATCAAAGCAGCCCGTGCTCGCATTATCAGGTAATCCTCAAGCTACAAAAAATCCCAAAGGTGCTAACCTAGGCACTAACACTTATGCACCAAATACCAATCAAGATCAACTCAACGCAAACAACACCAACAATACCCAAAACAATAACACCAGTAGGGGACCTAATCCAAACTCACGGGATAATACAAACAAATTTCTGAAACATATTTATACACCACTAGGGCAATCACTGGAGTTAGCATTCAGAGAACTCCTGACGAACAAAATTATCTCTTTACCCGCAATCAACAACTTTGAACCACAAATCAAACCACCCTGGTGGAATGACTCACACTTTTGTGATTTTCATCGCAACAAAGGTCATCAAACAAATGATTGCATCAGGCTGAAAAACCTTATTCAGGACATGATTGATAGAGGTGATTTAATAGTCGATGGTCTCAAGACAAATGGTGACCATAGAGCTTTCAAGAATCCTCTTCCAAACTACAACAAGGATGGAGCTTCAACCTCAAATGATACACGTGGAGCTTGTATCAATCACATATACAATAACACCATCAATCACATATCAGCTGAGGACAATCAAGTCAATGTTATCACAATGAAAGATAGGCATGAACATGAATTTGTCAACGTAACAACCATAGCTCAAAAATATGTCTTGAAGGGACATATGTCAACAAAAAACCCCATACCCAAAATTCAATATGATCTAGTCAGTAAACTACGCAAAACTCCTACTCAAATATCTATACTTGAGTTGCTGAAACTTTCGCCAAAACACAAAGACATATTGGAACAAGCATTACTAGAAACAAATGTACCTCAAGGTCTGGATGCTGACAAATTACAAACCATGGTCAGTCATATGACAGGGCCTCATAGCCTCACTTTTTCTGAGAATGATAATATCTCATTGAACCATCCACACAATACTCCACTCCATATTGAAGTCATGGTCTATAAACACCGAGTTAAATAATTATTAATAGATGGAGGAGTTGGACTTAATATTTGTACCTTAAAACTTATCCATGCATTAGGATTCTCTGAGGAGTTTATTGATCCATGCAAAAAGATCACTATAAAGGCATACAATGATGAGGAAAGATCCTCTAAAGGAACAGTGGTGTTGCCAATTCAGGTAGGACCAATACAAAAGATACCATGTGCTAGGTCTTAGACATAGACCTCACATACAATATCTTATTGGGTCGACCCTGGATACATGAAATGCAAGCAATACCCTCCACTTATCACCAGTGTGTTAAATTCCCCTACAATGGGCAGGAGGTTTCTATATCAGCTGATCATAATCCTTTTCAGCATTGTAATGCTATGGGGGCAGCCCAAGATAGCTTGGTTCCACATAATAGAGAGGAACAAAATTCCTCAGCACCAGATCTTCAACAAGAAAAGTCTAAATCATTATTTAGGGATTTCAAGTAGAAAATGAAAATCAAAGAACAAGGCATGGGAGAATACTCTTTGGAACCCATGTGTTTGGCCAACTTACCAACATCACCTAGATCTCATGGATTACCTAAAACATCAACACACAAGGCCTGATTCAAAAAGAGAGGTAGGGGGAAAGGATAAGGATTAAAACCCCTACCTTAGCTCTAGTCCCTAGACAAGAGAAGCCAGCCCTGAAGGCTGGATGAGTACAACTATATACCAACCTCTTAAAGAAGCAGAGGTTTTAAGACAAAAAGAAAACAATCTCAAAAAATAGAGAGACCGGAGGGCCTAGTGACAACTAGAGTCAAAGAGAGTCTTCAGAAGTATCATCCACAAGCGCATTAGCCATATCTAGGACAATGGGACAATTAGTGCCATAGTTCAAATGAGCAGCCGATTCTGCCTTCTCCTTAGGGAGTCGGTAGTCCTTTGGAAACCATTCTTCACCCAACTCAAAACCCCAGTCATTTCCATCCACCGGAACTCCATTCTCCAATATCCTGAAGTCATCAGTCCCTGCTAGATCTTCATCACAGAGGAATTTTGCCCTCCAATCCGATGTGAAACTGCTTTGTATACCAGCCACTTTCAGAAGGAAATCAATATTCCTAGAGATGACAGGCTAGGTTTCTTGGAGGGACTTGAAATCCAGGGAATTAACAATCACAAGATTCTTCACCTTTGCTCCATTTCTAAGTGACATATAGTGATTTTGGGTATGTGGAATTCTAATATTGGCATCAATATTGTCCAATACAACATCTATTTCCCCCAAAAGGTGGTGCTTAAACATCATTTGAGTTAGCAGTTTTTCTTTCTGCTTACTAGTCCCCATGTAGATTATCATTGCAAGAAAAAAGTTTGGAATATCAACATTGGCTCTGTACCTGTGGTAAGCCATAAGAAATTCCTTTCCTAGTATCCTCTTTAGGCTATGGAGAATAAGAGGATGTCGAGAGAATAGGACCTCTTGCAGACGTATGTCCGTGATTTCGCCCAGGAAAGCCATCTGGCAACAAGTAGCTTCAAGGAGGATTGGGGTCTCCATAACAAGTCGCCAAGAAAGGAAAGCAATTTTTGGTGGAAGAGAGGGTATTCTATTGTTAAATAACAATGCATCAAACCACAGAATATGACACTCTGCAAACAATACATATCCATTAAACAACCACACACATGAACTGTCAGTATCCAACTAACCATCTGCTCCAAAGCTCCTCAACTTGGTGTCGACCAACTTTAAGCATCAAGTGATCATAAAAGAATCTTGAGAGGATCTAGTCATAACTAGATATTAAAGTACACTTATATTTAATATCCATGAACCAAAAACTGACACTAATAATTAGTGGCAGCAATGCATCACATCACGTTGATAAGAAGAGACCTTGATAGGTTAACAGGGTAGACGGTTGATCTCTCCATCAGAAACCATGACCATAAAGTGGAGAGGGGGAACTGCGGCTACCGGGGAGCAGAGCACCAGTTTGCTTCATAACCAGAAGTTGTGCAAAGAACCAAAGAGTGTGCAACTATCAATAGGCCCAACCAGAGTGCTCCAACTATCAATAGATCTAGCTAGAGGGTGAGGAGAGCATGTGAACCGGCCCAACAGAAAATCATCATCAAAGGATATTCAGGTGGGGTCACTAACTACAATTTCCAATTTAGAAAGTCTATTAGCTTCACCATTACCTTCTCTGTAAATATGGCTAACCGAAAATTCATCAAATGTAGCTAGGAGTGTCAGGATCGGTTGGAGCCACTGGTTAAGGTGCCAACTAGGGATGCTATTGTAGCAGATTGCATTAATGACATTTAATGAGTCTCCCTCCAAATGAATTTTTTACACCCCTAGTTCCTTCCCTAGCTGAAGACCTCTTAATGCCCGCTCTGAATTCTGCTTCATTATTAGTAGCCACTCCAATCTTTTCAAATATTTCTTTTATACAGAGACCATTAGAGTCCCTTAGAATGCAACCAATACCACTTTGGCCAAGATTTCCTGCAGAAGCACCATCAAATTTTACCTTGCTCCACCCAACCTCTGGCGCATCCCAATTCACCCCCACTCTTGGATTGGTCTGATCCACCAAAGTGCCCAGTCTGAAAATCAAAGGGATGAGTAAGTTTGGAAGAGCTAGCTTAATCTTACAATCCCAGTCCATGAACAAATTTTTCTTAAGTGTTTTGGATTGGGCCACCACATTCAGGAGCTCAATCAGGTGGTTCTCAATTTTCCCACAAAGAGACATAAGGCTCATTTCTTTACCCTGGAGGATTATGTGGTTCCTTTCTTTCCAAATTTCCCAAATCAGAAGTGATGGGAGGATGAAAAAAAAATCAGAAAAAAATTTCCTTTCCTACTAGTTTAGGCCATTGCAAAAACCACTTCCCCAGCCCTGGTGGGAAGGGGCCGAAGATTCTCAGTTTTCCCATGAAATGCCACCAACAGTGACTGGAGAATTTGCAGTGGAGAAGAAGATGATTTGTAGTCTCTTCCTGATCTAGACATAAAGGACATCTACTGGGTCCATTGATACCCATTGAATGGAGTCTTTCTTGAGTTAAGATTTTTCTCTAGCAAGCTGACCAGGCAAAGGAGCCCACTTTGGGAAGGAGGTGTTGATGCCAAATAAGATTAACAGGCTAGTATTTTTTGTCTATAGCCACTTCTTTCAACTTGTAACCAAAGCATAACTTGTATTTTCCATCGGAGGAGCTGCACCACCTAATAATATCCTTATGAGGGGAAGGGAAAATAATCCTTTTGTTGAGAATGTTAGCAAATAAGTCTTTCTGACGCTGGTCCAAGTCCAGCTGATCCAAGGAGTTCCATTTTCATTTAGCAATACCATTTTCTAGGATTGGATAACCATAATCACAGATATTGTGCCCCCTGAGGCGACAGGTTTCCTCCATAACAGGCTACAAAGAGGGGTTGTGATATAGGGCAGCTTTACCAGACCAAGAATCAAATCAAAAGGAGGCATCCCTTCCATTCTTGACATCCTAGGTAACCCAATTGCTTATTATTTCCCTACTATCCATAATAAAATTCCAAATAGCCAAACCTCTAGGAGGGTTGTTGATAGCCAGAATCGTTTTAGGCTCTAGGGAGTCTAGATATTTATATTTTAGGAGCCTTTCCCATTTTTGCTTCTCGTCGCAACAAATTTCCCAAACCAATTTAGCACCCATTACTAAATTCATAATCGAGATTTGGCGAATACAAGCACCACCTACCTTTTTTGGTTGGCAGATCTTTTTCCAAGCTATTAGGGGAAATTTACCTTTGTCATCCGAACCATTCCAAAGGAAATTCCTCATTAGAGAAATCAATTCATCTTCAATTGCCACTGGTAATCTTAGGGAAGCCATGGAGAAGACCGGTAGCACTGAAAGGACCAACTTTATCATAGTGAGCTTCCCAGCAGAGGATAACCACTTGCCTTTACAAGTTGCAAGCTTGGATTTGCACTTATTAATGAGATGCTTCCATTAGAGAGTTTTGTTACTACCAATGAAGAGGGGGGTTCCAAGAAACTTCACTGGGAAGTTAGCAACTCTGAGATTAAGAATCCTTGATAATACAGCCTGCAAGTTAAGCAAAGTGTTGGCAAAAAACATTTCAGATTTGTGCCAGTTGATTTTTTGACCGGAAGCCATACAGTAATCGTTAAGGCAAGTTTTGATTGTTCTAGCTTCCCTCCTCTAGGGTGAACCAAATAGAATGGTGTCATCAACAAATTGAAGATGAGTCATTTTTTCAACCCCTATTGCCACGTTAACTCCAACCCAATGAACATCTTGTTGAAGAGCTCTTATGGATCGACCTAAAGCTTCAGCCATTATGATAAACAAAAAAGGTGATAAAGGATCACCTTGTCTGATTCCTCTTGTCGAAGAGAAGAAACCATGGGATGAGCCATTAACCAGAACAAAGAATTTGGGGGAAGTTAGACAACTCGTGACCCATGAGAGCCATTCCTTGTAGAAGCCAAATTTATTAAGAACATCAAATAAGAAATCCTTGTTCACCATGTCATAAGCTTTTAGGATGTCCAGTTTTAAAATCATACAAGAGTCCTTGGTCTTCCTAGCTGTGTGAAGTGTTTCATGAGCAACGATGATGCCTTCCACAATGGATCTTCCAGGGGAAAACCCGCTTTATTCATCTGATATGACATGTTTAAGGAGGGGCTTCAATATGTTAGCTATGATCTTTATTAAAATCTTATATATAGTGTTGCATAGAGTGATAGGCCTAAAGTCACTCATCTGTTGTGGTTTTCTCTTCTTCGGGATTAGAGTAAAAAAGGTGTGATTGATGGCCCCTAACATGGTCATCTTCTTTCTTGATTCTTCTACTGCAAGATGTAAATTGTGGGCAATGATATCCTAGAAATGATGGAAGAAAGCAGCAGGGAAGCCTTCCGGGCCAAGAGTCTTATCCCGTTTCAGCTAGAGGGTGGTATTCCTTACTTCATCAATTGAAATAGGAGTACAAAGAGTTGTGTTTTGATTAACGGAAATAATAGATGGGATTGAGTTCAAAATTCTGGCTCTTGCTTCATGGTTGACTTGATGGTCACCATTCAACAAAGAGTCAAAGAATCTTACAAATTCCTACACAATGTCCTTGTAATTCCTAACAGTGACTCCATTTGGTCTCATAATCTCTGATATTTTGTTTCTATTTCAATTGGCAAAGGCTAACCAGTGGAATAATTCGGTATTTTTATCACCTTTCTTTAACTATAACTCCCTTGAATTTTGATGCTAGTGGATTTCATCACATCGAAGGATTTCATTTAGATCAGATTTGAGAGTATTTTCTTTGATAAATAGATCCTTAGTCATTCCTAAAGATGTAACAGAGTTAGTTAAGTCTGCCAGTTCAGCCTTAATTCTTAATTTCTCCATATGAATATTCCTGAAATGGCTCTTATTCCATTCTTTGATCTTGGCCTTAATATACTTGAGATTCTTATTGAGAATGAGAAGTCTCGAATGATTCTCAAAAACTAGTTCATTCCACCAAGCCGCTATAAGATCATATAGTTTAGGCACTCTAAGTCACATTTTCTCAAACCAGAATGGGGTAACTCCCTCTGGTTGAGCCAAGGTGACCTCCAGACAGATCGGGAAGTCATCTGATCTGATGAGTGAGAGAATCGATGATTCTAAGGTTAGATTTTTGTCCTAACCACTCACCATAAACAAGAAACCTGTCAAGCCGTTCAGCAATATTAGTAAAACCCACTCTCCAGTTCATCAATGTGGAAATTCCATTGTTTTAGAACAATGTCTTAAAGGTGATTCTTCTCAACAAAATCCAAGAAGTCCTTTTGGGACGTACCAGTCCTATGAATACCCCCACTTTTCTCAATGCCAGAAAGGATCGCATTGAAATACCTAGCTACCACAAAAGTACCATCGGTAATACTATTTAGCTTGATGGATAAGAGATCCCAGAGAGCCCGTTTATCACCGACAGTAGTTGGTCCATACACATTGAAGAGATTGAAGTTCTCATTCCGTCCAAGAATAGTGACCAAGCAATGTTGCTAATACTTATCTTCCCCCACAAGTGAGACCTTAATAATCATGGGGTTCCAAATGATACCCAAGCCACCAGAGGCTCCATATGATTGCCTAAAACGCCCACTCCACTATTTCTAAACTCTCATTTTAGCATCAATCTCAGCCTTGCTCCATTTGGTTTCGTATAGTAGCCAAATATCTCCTTTGGTGTCATCAATCTAGCGCTTAATCAAGTGCCATTTGTCAGGGGCATTGAGGCCCCTGACATTCCAAGATAGGAGTCTCATAGCTCCTCAGGAAGGGTATTTCCCTTCCCTAAATTAAGTTTGGTTTGACCACTAGCAGCACCGGCTACTGCTAGCATAACTTTTTTGGATTTGCACCCCCGCACACCTTTTGGCTTAAAATTTGGTTTGTCAATAGTCAAATCTAAGTTTCCAAAACCTTTTGAAGTACCCTCCAATATAAACTTTGAGTCAGGTTCAAAGTCTTCCTCCCCCTCCGAGGAGGAGGTTTCAATTTTACCATCTTCTAGTTCAATGCCTATCGAGGAGAAGATCTGCCCTCCCATCTCCCCTATAGTGCTAGTCTCCATACCCTGAGAGTGCAAATTGCCATCTTCAATTTCAAGTTGATTGCTAGGCACAAAAGGGGAGGGTGGAAGTGAGTCCGCTAACTTGGATTCAATGTCTGCCTGTAGGGATTTGGTCTTCTCCAGAAGTGTGAGAAGATCTTGTTGGCTCTCGCTTTGACCAGAGGAGAGGGGAAATATGACTAAAGGGGTTGCCTCCATGAGTGTAACATTCTCCTTATCAAGAGTATCATTGCAAAGGGCTTCCCCGACGTCAAAGGCAATGGGAGGTTCTGGATGTAGTTTTTCCTCAATAGGAGATTGTATACAGGAATAACTTCATTGTATCGTAGCCGAAACATCACAACTAATACTGGTATGATACAAGGAGAAGCATTTAGAATGAATATGCAGCTAATCTTCCCTATCAATCTTTTGGATCCAGATCTTCACTGCCCCAATAATTCTAACTTCATCGGGGATCTTGTTGATTTGGTCTATGCTTATACAAATTCTTAGAAAGCTTCCACATAATTTTATCCTCCAAGATGTCGTCTGCCGATACAAAGGTACCAAGGTTTTTACATATATCTTTACTGACATCAATATGCCAATAATCTGAGGGACAATTATATAGTCTTATCCATACCTTGATCTCTGGCAATACATATGTTCGGGGATTGAAATTGGGCTGCCAATCAATGATGTGAACCTCAATGCCATCTAAGATATATGGACCTTTATTTTTAGCTTGCCATTTCTCCTCATTTCTCATAAATTCAATCATATAGAATCATTCGGGAGAAGATTAATGTTAATATCCTATACCCACTGTGCTCTACACGAGGATTAAAAGATGTCCTTAACCCGCTTTCCACCACCCCACTTGATGAAAAGGCAAGACTCAAGCAAATTTGACCTAGCAGAATTAATTTTATTCTCATCCAAAAAGATAGTGGGTCTTGAGGTTTTTCTTACCGGTTTATGAAAACGGGTTCACTAAGTGAGACAAACTACTCTTCCAAAGTCAGGGCGTCTTTCATGATTCAATCGAGGGTTCCAATTTTTAGGATGAAACTTGGATCTCCAAAACTTGGCATGGTCCACCCTTGACATATCTTGCCTGAAGCGCCCATTCCACTTTTGGAAATTACCATGACCAGTCGGGGGAACCAAAAAAGAATCAGTGTGCGGATTGCCTCTCTCAAGTGGCACATCAGAAGTGCTAGGTTCAGGTGGTGGATACCAGTTTCGGGGGCCCTCGGATGTGGGATTCTTAGCCTTGTGAAACCAAGCTTTATTATTCCAAATGAAACCATTCTCCTTCCACTTATGCGAGTCAATAGGGCACTGGTTACCAGTTGAATAAGGATTTCCATAGTTTAACAGCGGACTGGAGTATTTGGTGCCCTGGAACCTATCTGCCTTCCCAACTTTAGTCAGTTTCTGGACAACATGTAGTCTACCTGTCTCAATGGGGAAGGCAATGTCTGCTTCATCACTCCAAGATCCAACCTTCGTAGACTGGGTGACAGAATAACACACATTAGTAACCCTGCTCTTCTCGCTAGCATTGATCCTGTTGCCATCCAGTGCCGCCATTTCGCCAAAATTCAATACACAAATTATTTTAAGGATATGAATCTTCCCCTTTCTATGTTGGCTACTTCCTCTTTCTATATCTCTTTATTTTATTATCCCCTATTCTTCTATCCATCTTTCTCACTCAAACACTCCTTGCTACTCCTACTCATATCTATCTGAATATGTCTCACTACCCATATCTATCTCAATATGCTCCCTATTTCTCCCTCCCTATCTCTATATCACTTCTTGTATCTTTCTCCTTTTATGTCTCCATCTCCCCCCTATCTCTCACTCTCTCTCCATCTCCCACACTCTCCCTCTCACACCCTCTCACCCTCAATATTTTCCAACTTACATTTATATCTCTAACTCTCCTTTATATCCTTATCTCTCCTTCTCTTTATCCCTATGTATCCCTCCCTCTCTCTCTCACTATCAATTGCTTCTTTTATATCTCCCTAGTTCTCTCTCCTCTCTCTTTTCCTACTTATTTATATATAAATTGATCTCCTTGTCCACATATTGCAAACATAACATGATATTGTTGGTAATCAACTGGAGCATACCCATAAAAATTAATGATTGAAAACTCTAATAAGAACCAATTAATTATCCAACCAATTGATTATCCATTGTCTAATATTCAAACACTTTAAATTTATTAGACCCAAATTTTGACTTTTTATGATATATCATAGAAGGTAGAAAAAAAGAAATGAATATATTACCTTTGAAATTTGATACTAGGATGATCTTTAGCCATCTAAAATAAGTTTTAAAAAAATAAGATATTTTAAAAATCTGCAATTTCGTAACTACATATGTGTCATAGTTCATTGATTAGATGTATATGGCCATGTCTCCAAAAAGAATAAAACTTGAGTTAATTTGTGAAAAGCTCTTAAAAGGCAATGAAAACATACTACATGTGTAAGTGAATTTGTGTGCAAGTGTATGGAATTGAACATGCTATTTTGTGGAAATGGTTCTAAGGCAATGATTTAAGCAATAATGAAAACCTGACAAAAGATAAACCTCAATACAAAAAACATTGTGATAATGGCAAGTGTTGTTGATTCTTTCCAAAACATAAAGAAAAAGAATCTTGTCGATTATTTCTTGTGCCTTATTCTCCTACCTTTATCTCAAATTAGGGATTATTAGGTGAAAGATGTGTGCGTCTCCATACAAGTTGATTGCAAAAGCTTCTTGAATTCACTCTCTTAAAGTTAATCATTTAATCTTCTAATTCATCACCATTTATATTCATCAAGAGATTTTTTTTCTAAGCTGTTTGATGATTTAAAAAGGTCAAATTTGTTTCTTAAATTCTATAAGCTTTAAGTAGATCATTAAAAAATTATAAACATTTGTGTTTATCTTATGATTTTTTCCCAAATTCTAAGATTAGTGCAAGATGATGGAAGCATTTAGGGATGAAGAAAATCTAGATAAGTGAAACTATTTCAGTTGTGGTGCAGAAATGACAATTGTAGGTGGTATGGTGGTAGTGTATAACACAAATTTTGAGCATTCATGAAGGTCTTATACTCAATGCTTAACAACATGTATTGTCTGGTGACAAACATCTCTATTGTAAATGTCTACGTACTTTGGAGTAAGGGGTTTAAGCATGACTTGAGTCACACTATTTTAACATCAAGGATAAGGTATGTGCTAATTGCATGCAAATGGTATGTAATAATTAGAAAAAAAAGTGTATTACTAGGTGGCAAATGATTTTCTTGGATTCGTGCAAGATTTGATGCCTTTGATGAAAAAGAGTTGGTTAAAAAATTGTGAGAGCCGATTGCATTAATGAGAAATGATGAAATTTTGACCAATAAATTTTATCATAATATTTGTATAAATAGAAATATGCACACAAGGGGGGTTTACAACAATGGGATCAATAGGGGGATCTCTAGCCACTCAAAATTGTCTACAACTACAAACAATATTTTTACTAATTATTCTTTTAATTTAATTAAATAATTTTAATATTAATTAATCCAACATCAATCCACTAAATATTTCAATGGAGCGAAAGGGCGGGTGTGGGTGTTGTGCAGGCACTAGGGATTTTAAAGTTGTAGAGGATGGGGAGGATTTAGGAGATGAAGCTGACCCATCTCACTTGGTCGTTTGGGAAGAAGGCTCTATTGATGTGCTGTTGGATGGAGGGTCCTTTGTAGATGCTACCTCCCAATACGAG
Source organism: Cryptomeria japonica (assembly GCF_030272615.1). Classification (NCBI taxonomy): domain Eukaryota; kingdom Viridiplantae; phylum Streptophyta; class Pinopsida; order Cupressales; family Cupressaceae; genus Cryptomeria; species Cryptomeria japonica. The sequence continues at coordinate 1,917 of NW_026729413.1, read as the reverse complement.
GGTGTAGAGTGGCTTCTTGTCTGGTTGGATAGCTCGAGATTGATGACAATGGGTCCAAAGGCTATTGTGGTGTTTCGATTGCCTTCCTCTATCTGAGGTTTCTGGTGCGATTTTAATCTACTATTTTGCCACGTTTGTCTCTGGGTAGTCCTGAGATCTATGCTTAGGATGTTTTCTGTGTGGGCTTCTGTTGTCTTTCCCTTGGATTTTGTCTCTGGTACTCCTATGGAACTAATGTCCCTTCCTATGGAGGTGGATTGGATTGTGGTGGAAAAGTCTAGGATTTGGGTGACTTTGTGACATCCTCGTTCTCTGTGGTTGTCAAACTGGGAGACTCTCCTATTGAGGTGGAGATATCCTTTGTGGGAAGAGATGGTTTCTCTTGTTCAGAGGCTTTGTTGTTGGGCAACAACTTCTCTGGAGTTGGGTTGCATATCATTTGGCTTCTCCTTTAGTTGGATCCTTTCTCTTCTTCCCCTATTGAGGTGGGGGTTGATTCTTTGAAGGTGAAGATAGTTTTTGCCTATGAGGGGCCTGTTTCTTTTGTGTGGACTCCTTGTTCTCTCCTTGCTTGTTACTTGGTGAGGATTTCTTCTGCTCCTCTTGCCCATTCTCATGGATCTCTAATTAAGGAGATTTTCTCTCCTATAGAGGTGGAGAGGTTGCATGGGTTTTGTTTTTGTTGAGAGTGAGCTATCTAGGTAGTCAGTTTTCTCTCTTTCTTGTCCTATTGAGGTGGCTTTGTCTCATATTGAGGTGGAGAGATGGTGCAAGGGATTTTTTATATTGTACTTGTTTGTGTTGTTGGTTGAGAGAGCCTATCAAAACCCTGATGGAATGATTTGTAGAAGGTTTCGTATGCCTTGTCAAAACCATATGTCCTAGAATGTGCCTTCAAGATGAGCTATTGTTGGCTGGGCCTTGACTGGTTGTGGGAGCCTTGTAAAACACACTCTCACATGTTGTGGGAGCCTTGTAAAACCCACTCTCACATTTTGTGGGAGCCTTGTAAAACCCACTCTCAATATTGAGGGAGCCTTGAAAAACCCTATGTTTTTTGTTCCTCTCAGGGAAAGGCTAGATGCTAGCAATTTTTAGGGGCCTAGTTTGGTCAGTGATTTTTTTTGGTTAGGTTCAGGATTTTCTATTTTTGGTTAGCTAAGCGTGCCTGATAAAACCCTTGTTCTCTATTTCTGGAGGTCTATTGTTTTCTAACTTAGACCCTCTTCTTTTGCTAGCCTGGTTTGTAATGTTTTACACTTGATATTTGGTTGTTGTTTGGTTGGTTGTAGTTGCTCTGATTTTTTATTTATGTTTTTTGTACCCTTTGGAATTTGGGATCTAGACACTCAAAACTGCAGAAGGTTTCAGGTCCTTTCTAAAACCTGTTGATCACTTCTAGGTAGTCTAGTCCATTATTTGATGACAAATCTTTGATTGTAAGGTTTTCGGGGCCCCTTAAAAACCTATTTTATCTTAATAAAAAACATCAATCCCTTAAATAATTTTCAAAAATCATTTTTTCCTCTTTTATCATAAATTAAATAATTTTTAATTATTTATTATTTTCAATTTTTTGTAACATTAATTAAATGGTTTTTCATTACTTAACCAATTCTTTCTTGCATACATAATTAGATAATGTTTATTGTTTAATTATTTTAATTTTCTTCCATTGTGAACATTAACTCTTCATCTCAATTACTCAAATATAACACTTGTATTAAGTTCAACTGATCAATAAATTTTGTCTATCTCCATCATGCAATCAATTATGCCAATTGATTTTTCTCGTCAAATCTCATCCATGATCATCAAATCATCACTATTGATCAATATCAAAAAATCTATAAAAACAACCTGTCTCATAAATCCTAAATAACCATAGCCTTTGAGATTTTGTGTGATCACGCTACT
>NW_026729412.1:3689-77500 GCF_030272615.1 Cryptomeria japonica | reverse complement strand
CTAGGGGTGAGTTGGCATGAATCAACAGTTGAGATTGATCTGAAGATATCAATGGTTAAATTGGAGGAAGATGGCAAAGGGAGTTGGATTAAAGGGAACACTTAGTGACAAGTGTCACAAAGGTTTTAGAAGATGTTGGATGAAAGGGGACAAGGTGGTAGGTAGAATGGGTTAGGTTTAGGAGTGGTAGAAGTTAGGAGAATTTGAATTTAGAAATTAAAATATTAGGAAAATGGCTAATTAGTTTCAACAACCCATGAATTTGAATTGTTATAATTAATTAGGAGATTTAGAAGAAATGATTTTGGTGGAGGGAATTAATTAATTTGAATTAATTAATTAAAGGGGGTCAAATGAAATGAACCTATTAAATAAATCCTTAGATTTATTAATAAGTAGATGACAAGAAGATTTAATCAAATTGCTTAGTGAATTCAATTAAATTGGAGAGGAGGGATTAATTAAATAATTGCTTATTTAATTAATTATCTTCAGACCATTTTTAGGTGTATACATTTTGCCCCTCTTTGAAGCGAGGTGTGATGCCGTGCTGATTCAAAGAATAATCTCATTTTGATGATGGTATTGATTTGATAGGATGCCCTAGCTCTTGATTGCTAAATTCTGATATAATGATGCCCCCTCGGGAGATCAATTGAGATAATTGATCTTTGGAGTTTTTACGAGATTGATATCCTGATAGATTTGATTTGATTTCTGCAATTATTGTTTGATGAAAGTGCGAGTTCTTTGATTAGCTTGATTGCTTAGATTGGTAAGATTGAAAAATCTTGATTGATTAGATTTAGTCTGGTTTTAGGAAGGATTCAAAGTGTATAAGACATGGATGATCATAACGTCTGGTTCTAGGAAGGATTCATCCTGTATAAGACATTGATGATCACGTTTGGTTTTAGGAAGGATACATCCTGTATAAGACATGAGTCAGAATCAATTTGTCTGGTGTCAGGAAGGATTCATCTTGTATAAGACATGGATGATCATAAAGTCTAGTTTCAGGAAGGATTCATCCTATATAAGACATGGATGATCATAACATTTGGTTTCAGGAAGGATTCATCCTGTATAAGACATTGATGATCACGTCTGGTTTCAGGAAGGATACATCCTGTATAAGACATGAATCAGAATCAGATCGTCTGGTTTCAGGAAGGATTCATTCTGTATAAGACGTGATAGAATTGATTAGGTTTGATTGATTGATTTGATTTGATAAGATTGATTAGATAAAGAACTATCATTTTGTTGATATCAGTTGTAGAAATTTTTGGATATGCTGATGTTGATGCATTTGAGGGAGATAGCATAAGATTTTTGCTGAGTTGACAATATCATGAAAGAGATGAGTTATTTTGATTCCGTATACACTTTTGATGGTAGTTTGATGATTCCTGCGATAGATTTAACCTTGGATAAAAGGAGCTTTTGGGATCCATGCAAGAATGAAATGCAAGCTAGAATGCAAATGAAATGCAAAGCTACGACCAGACCAATCACTAGATTATTTTGCATTTTTGTCATCATTGAGCTTTTGAAATGTGGGAAGTGAGTGCAAACATCGATGGTATAATTAAACCATGATGACCTGAGCACTTCTTTCCTAGATTTTGATATAGCAAGTTAACACAAGCATTGAGGTATAATTGAACTGAGATGATCTGAGTGTTGTTTGCATAAAACAGGCAGTATTAATCATTTCAATACGCAAATCAGAAATGTCTTCAATGATATTCTGATGATCATGTCCCAAACAAATTTGTACATATTAATGATTATTTTTCAGACAGCAGACAAGAAAAATATCATGTTTCTTCCTTTTTCCTCTAGTCAATGACATCCTGGAGTCACTCAGAAATCATGATAGCGAAAAGCAATATAGAAAATTTGAACAATCATGTTACAATCATTAGCCAAAAACTTATTATCCACTGAAAAGTGTGTGATGTGCTTAGATTGATTTCGTGATAGCTTGATAGTTGATAGTTTGATCTTGTGTTCAATGTTGGATGTGTCTCAGTTTTCGCTTTATAAGATTTGTCTAACTGTTTGTTCTACTTGTTTGATTAAGCTCAAAATTGATCAAAATTTTTTCCCCCAGCTAGGTGTAGGATTTTGCCCCAAGCCTAGAAACAAAGTGGTTATGATATATCCAATGATCCAAACCATGGTAAGAAGCCACCTATGATGTCTGCATATGTATAAAGGCTTCATGATGATCAACACTAATGGAAAATGAATGAAAGCGAAAAAATGCATGAACTAATAAATGGAAGAGCCAATCGACAGATAACGCCTATTTGCCAGATTTTCACCATCTGTTTTTATTGCACTTTTTCTGATATTTGTTTTTTTTTATGTTTTTCTTCTTTTTCACTTTTTAGGATTTTTCTGATTTTTCACTGTTTTTTGATTTTTTTTTATTTTTCATTGTTTTTGATTTTTTCTTTCTGGTTTTCCAGGCATAGAATTTTTGCAGATGTCTGATATTGATGGGTTCCTCGAGCTAATCCTCATCCTGTGTTGATAGCTGATATGCTCCTGACTCAAATACTACTGTGACCACAAATGGACCTAACCAGTTTGGTTCAAATTTGTCTTTCTTTTCTCGATCTGCCTGATTGCGTGGATTGATCTTTCCTACCAGATCTAGACCCCATTGATAGAAAGGCCATGATGTTGCTAAAGCTTGAAGTTCTTATGCTGGTGCATGAATCAAATTCCCATGGATCTGATATTGTTTGCATGTTCTTGATATCTTGAAAGAATCTCGTTCCATAGTCGGCCAATAATAGCCCAAGCGTATGAGTTTTTTTGAAAGGGTAAGGCCACTTGAATGAGTGCCACAAATGCCATTATGGACTTCATGTAAGGCCTTCTCAAATTCTTCTTGTTCAAGACATCTTAAGAGAGTACCATCTAGACCTTGTTTATACAGGGTATCCATGATGAGAGTAAAATGGGAGGATTGATGAATAAAATTTCTCTTTTGGTTTTTTGATAAGTCAGGAGGTAGGGTGTTATCTTTCAAGTATGTGCAAGTTTGTCCATAGCAGGAGGAATCAATTCCAATGAGTTGATAGATGGTTTGGGAATCAAGACAATTATAGGCGAGATGAAACAACTCTTCAACCAGGAATTCATAACGCTCTTGATTTTCCTGTGTCTGTAATAGAGAAGCAAGTGTAGCCATGGTGTCTGCTGCTTTGTTGTCATTTCTGGGGATCTTTTCAAAATTTATTTCTATAAAGTATTTCTTGATATCATCCACCATCTTTTTGTAAGGCATGAGTTTGTCATCTTTTGTTTGATAGTCATCATTGATTTGATTAATGACAAGCTGGGAGTCTCCAAAGACTTGAAGTTGTTTAATATTCCATTCTACAAACATTTTGATGAATAGAATGCCTGCTTCTGATTTATGTTGTGTTCCTTTATTGATGCTTGCTCTTGATCCCTGATGTGTTCCATTATTGATGCTTACTCCTAGACTGATATTCGGGTGATGTATTGTAGGATATGGATCGAACCCTGGATCATCTGTATATGACCAGATAAAGTTGACTTGCCATCTTTTGAATAGTTTCAAGTATTTTTGTCTTGCTAGTTCTGATAGAGAAGTTGTTGCTAGATGTAGATTAGTTGTGCCAATGATAGTTGCCTTTGCTGGTGCTATTATGATAGATAACTTCTCTTGACAACATTCAGGTAAGGTGTCAAATCTCCCATCTTCCGGCACCCGAGGAGGTTTTAACCATTAGATGCATCCTTTATTTTTACTTTTTCTTGATCTAGTGTTGCCAGTAAATGGTTTTCAGCATTAAGAAAATGGCTAATTAGTTTCAACAACTCATGAATTTGAATTGTTTTAATTAATTAGGAGATTTAGAAGAAATGATTTTGGTGGAGAGAATTAATTAATTAAAGGGGGTGAAATGAAATGAATCTATTAAATAAATCTTAGATTTATTAATAAGTAGATGACAGGAAGATTTAATCAAATTGCTTAGTGAATTCAATTAAATTGGAGAGGAGGGATTAATTAAATAATTGCTTATTTAATTAATTATCTTCAGACCATTTTTAGGTGTATACAACATGCTCTCTCTCTCTCTCTCTCTCTCTCTCTCTCTCTCTCTCTCTCTCTCTCTCTCTCTCTCTCTCTCTCTCTCTCTCTCTCTCTCTCTCTTGGGTGTATCCTACCTTAAAGAAATCACCCCCGATAAGCCATGCACGATTACTTTAACATGGGGGCATACACTCCACTCATATTTCCTTCTTTTTACTTTAAGTTACTTAGTGAGCTTGGCTTTGCTTTGTAACTTTTAGTATCCTCTCTTTTCATTACTCATAATGAGGGAAACCTTGCTACTTTAAGTCATGGTTCTCTCTCTTGGCCTTCCGTTTTACTTTGTCAATCGATGTCATAAGATCCTTAGTCCACTAGGGGCTTGGTGTATCTTGCCTCCTTGACCTGGTGAAAGTCTTGCAATCTTGTTTCCTTGTACTTTATCAGTACTATTGGTGTACGCTTCTACTCCTGCTAAAGTGGGGGCTAAATATAGCAATATAAAATTGTGACCCTTGCAATTTTCAACCACATTTTGGTCTTCACATTGGCAAAATGAATCCCTAGGTCTAACTCGTGACCTAAGACATGCTCACACTTCCTGAAGCCTGCATTTCCTCACACCCCATACTCCCCTCTGCCGCTTCCTATCCTGAATTAGGGCAAGACAGGGGCATGGCACCCCTATCACCCCTAGGAAAGGGGCACATAGGAGTGTGGCACCCCCTCCATATTTATCCTTCATTGGGATTTACATTTGGAAAGTGGGAAACGCTTCCCTGTGTCAGCCTATGACAAAAAATCAATCAATTAACCCTGATTGACGAGTATATAAGATGCATTCTCTCTCTCCCATTTGAATAATAATAACAATAAGTCAAGATGTTCATATGAGTTCACTAAGTGGAAATTGCGATCCTCAGCAAAATCAAGCATTCAAGCATTCCTTTCAAGCATTGAGCATTCTCAAGTCTCCTTTCAAAGCTAGGTGTTGCATTCATGTCAAGGATTCAACCATTGAAAACTAGATCTATCTTGACATTCAATTCTACATATCCTTTCAAACAACTCTATCAACATTTTAATTGCATCCTCTCTTGAGGTGAATTCGATTTTAGCTATTTACTTTCATTACTTCCAAGTACTTTCATCATTTGGTTAACTCCAAAACCGAGGTGTGACCTGAAGGAAAACCCCCAATCCCAATAACATTTTCTCTCTTTTCTGTGTGTAGGTTGCAGGTGCGCAACTATATTTACAGATTTGGACTTCATTTTCAGAGTCAGAAAACCCTTTTCGGCACGCAGATTTTTTGGAGGACTGTGTACACTTTCAACACGGTCCCAATAAATTTTGCCCAAATTTGGAGAGGAGCTTCATCTCGGCCTTCCACTGCTAATTCTAAGTGCGCAACTTCATCCTGCATTCCTATCTCAAGTTATAGTCATTTCTTTATCTCTTTTACACTTAGTCTGAAATCGCATAGTTCAACCTATTGCATTCTAAAAGAGGGGTTACTTTCACTTTCCAAATTCATTATCAATTCAATTAGCATCCAATCTTTCTCTCTCTCTCTCTCTCTCTCTCTCTCTCTCTCTCTCTCTCTCTCTCTATTGAGATTGGATCTAGTGAATTCTACCCCCTCTTCTAAATGTAATGTGTGCGAAAGGTTGAAGGGAATCTTTTGTGAAAATTTCTCTCCTTTTCTTGAGGAGAGAAAATATCTCCTCTCAATTTCTCAATCACCCTTTTCACACCATTACACCAGCATAGACAAACCGTACCAACACAATCTCAACAACATCAATGACCATATCAACATATCATAAAAAACAACACTTATTGTTAAAGACATTAGGTTGACATCAATGACAACATGTATTGCCAACACCTATAAATACCCAATTTTTGGAATCTAAGTCTACATTTAAAAGAGAAAGGTAAACCTAGATATTAAATTTATCCTTAGGCCCAAAATTTACAAGCCAATTTTAAATTTTGGCTCCAAAATTATATTTATTTTCCTTAGCCAAAAGTAATGTGATGCACACCAATAAGAATGGTCTATCATGAAATAAAAATAAATAATACAAATAAAAATCTAGTCATTATTTCTCTAGAAAATGGGCTTATTAATCATCTATTACCTTAAGAACAATATTGAGATTATGTGCACTTATACACTAGTCATCTTCACTCTCTTGTTAATAAAAGTCCTCTTGATCTACTTGGAAATCTTATTTATTATTAGAATCATATCTTATAAGTCACTAAAGTATCATCTTATTGTCATCAAGTCATCAATGAGTTCTATTATAAGATGTTTCCATCACATTGTTTGTAAATTCTTGATTTATATCAAAGTTAAAAGAACCCGGAAATATTGTCTCAAAAGAGTTTAACAAATGATCTCAATAAAATTTTCAATCTCTTCCATGACTAAATTAGAAACTAACCTACTTATAATAAAATTGAATTTTGAAGCATTTGGCACTTTTAATCTATATTTTGTGGTGTATAGCCATCCCTTAAAAATAAACTAGGTTGCCACTAGATAGTATATCCGTATTTTGTAGCTCATAAAATGGAACCCTAGTTGTTTTCTAAAGTCAGGAAAAGTTGTCTGCTACTAAAATATGTTCATCGTGTGATTTTTAAAGTTCATCCAATTTACTAGCTTCCTCACTCACCTCATGGTAGGATTGGATGACCTCACAGATAAACCTATTGCCTTGCCTTTCCAAAGAATCCCTACAAGAAATGGTAGCTCCTATCACACATTTTAATTACTTATTTTTATTTTCCTTATGTAGTACTTTTAGGGTGATTGGAGTAGGTGAATTTGAGTTTGTAATGCCTTAGAGGAAATTAAAGCTTTTACTATATTTTCAACCTATGACTTGTATCCTTATTCATGTAGCCTAAGACAATAGATGCTAATTCTTAAAGTCATTATTTCTCTCCCTATTATGTTTGATAACCCAAAATAATTATTTTTACCTAATTATTTGTAGGATACACATTAGCTTTATTCTTATGAATAATATGAATCACAACTTATGCAACCCTATCTCCCTAAGCACCCATACTTATGGTGGACTATATGTTAATGTTGTTATAATTGTTTTGACACTTGAACATTCCTAATAGCCTCAAATAATTCTTTAAAAACTTCCATGTACTTTGTATGTTATTGTGGAGATTAGCCAGATTAGAATTTTTAAATATCAATCTAATGTTCCTATTAATTTGTCTCTATATGGAATTATTTATCTTAGGGGAGTCTTGTAAGGGGGAACTAAAGGTGGGGTGGGAAATAAATACTTGAGTTGGATCTAGGAGAAGTACGAGGTGAAGGAGTTAGAAACTGAGTTAAAAAGTGTGGGTATCTTTATCAAAAGACAATAAAATAACTTGCTTTTCTTCTTATATTTTATTGATGCTTGCTTTCTCCTCATTAGACTATTAATTGATGTTGTTGGCTTGTTTATGATGATGAATAGGTACCTTTTTTAGGAGTCGAAGGAGAAAGTGAAAGAAAAGCAAATTGGACTAAGAGAGTAGGCAATACTTGAGTTTCCTCACTAGATGATTATTGTGTTGTTGATGCTCTAGTCCTTGATTTTCTTTATAATATTTGTTCTTCAACCACTTCGTCTATTTCATCCACAACCTACGCCATAGGAACCTCATATTTCTTGGTGGTAATTACCTCCAATGTTACATTATAAGAAGTTTAAAAAAAAATAAAATTCAAACTACTATACAGGATTCAGTGGGATTCTATTACGAGTGATACGATCATCTATATACTTTAGATGCATCAATGACCATCTAGTTATTTGATCACTACTCTTATTATTTGTTTATTGCAAAATAATGAGGATTATAAATTAATAACAACATTCCACAACAATAAAAAAATCAGCAACCAAAAGAGACTCCAGATTGATGTGGTGAAAGCATTTCGATAAAAAACTCCACTAGAGAAAGAGAACAAGTATATTATTATTCTTCAAAAGAGAGATGACAACAATAATACACTTCACTTCACTTCTCCAACCAAACCTATAGCACTTGGATACCTGCATATAACTCATACAAAAATACTATGCAATGATTAAAATTTATAGAAAACTAGTGGAGGGAAAGCCATAATGTCAACCTAGAACAAGAGCCCAAAAAACGCTTACAAAAACGAATTCCTAGGAAACTGGACAACCATGAGACATAATATAATATTTATTTTGTTTGAATGCAGCCAACATGGTGCCTAACCCATAGCCACTTAAATATTTATCTTCCAGGATGCCTTGAAACCCCTAAATACTCTTTGAATCATCCAACATATAACCTTTAACCTTTGAATGTTGGGTATTCAAAAAATAGCTTATCATATCCCAACATACATGCCTAAGAGAGTGCATTTTATCCATGTTGACTAATTGTATACAATTTTAATCATAAATATTTTGATTAAATAAAAGTTTTTTAATAATTTTTAATTAACTAATAATGTAAAAAAGCTTTACAAATTTTTATTAAAGATTACCAATTGTAAACTTGCTTCCGTTGCATGTCTTACACAAATAATGGTTGATTACAATAACATAAATTGTTTCCCAGACTAAAACAAAGTTGAAATAGATATTACCGAACAATCATTTGTTTAGAGAGAATACTCTAATCATAAGTTCATTGCCGGTCTCCATGAAGAATACGAGAAGTCACTGATGTAAAACAAGGATTCGTTTTAAACTTCACCGTCGCTCGTAGTGGGATATATCAAACTTTAAATTAATCCTTGGTCCTAGCTGACTCGCAGCCGGCTCCATTGAAGAAATAAACCAAGGGCTGCACGGCCACCATGATAAAATATTGTAAATAAACCTAGGAGTCATTCTTAGAACAATATCGCCTTCCTAAACACAACAATCAGTTCATATTATTATTGGAACAATAAATGCTAGAGTCATTGTTAGAACAATATCGCCTGCCTTAACAAAATCAGCTCATATTATAGTAGTTGTGTTGAGTATATAGTCATGGCTTTTAAGGTTGTGAGGTGGATTGCTCTATGCTTCTTCCTGGCTTCCATTCTTTTTGTTAATGGTGAGACGTTTACCACGTCCTCTCCGTATGATTCTGCTGGTTGTAATTACGACCTTGATGGGCTATTTTGCGCTACAATTGACTCTAATCAGACATTAGAGTTTCGCAGCGAATACCTTTGGACTGCGTATAGTGACAAAGCAGGCCAGCCCATGGAACCTTCCCTCTCCGGCACCTGCATCTAAGTAAAATGGATCATATATATTAACAATTTGTTAGCTTATATATATTATGCTTATTGCCTAATCATTTGAATTGTTACAGGTGACAAATGATTCGACGGATCAAATGTGATTGTACGAATTGTGGACCAGTGCCAAAATGGAGGACTGGTTTTAGAAACTGATGCTTTTAATGCCATCAATTATTCAATGAAAATTATGGATATTTTTTAATAATAGGTACAGATCTAAGATCTACAATATCAAGAAAAAGATTGCGGAAGGTATCTCTCTGCAAAAACGGTTACCCTTTAATGGAGAATGTAAGAAAGCAGTTTGTGAGATTGATCTGACTAGCGACACTGAGGAAGACAGATCATTGTGGGCAGACCTTGTAGTGACTGGAAGAGTTGTGGGTCCTAAGTTGACAAACAATGCAATCAAAGAATGGATTGCCAAGCGTTGGGGAACGAATCTGGTGGTCAAATTCATACCCAGAGGCTTCTTTGTGGTGGTGTTTGCTGAGAATTCAGAGAGGAATAGAATCTTGTGTCAAGAAAACTGGTTTTTAGGAGATCATACTCAACCGTGGTCTCCAAATTTCGATCCATTACCGCTTGCGGTGTATGATAAACATGTTTGGATTAGATTGTACAATCTCCCCATCGAATATTGGGGAGACATTAGCAAGGAGAAAATAGGCCGTTCTTTGGGGACTTTGCTCGAGGACGATGAAGGTATTGTGGAAAAGGATTTGTACATATATGCTTGGTTAAAGATCGCCGCGGTTAAGGAACTTCCATCTTATATCACATTAATCACTTCGAGGGAAAGTGGATACAATAGGTTGAGCTAGTAAAAGAAATATCGGTTTGTAATCGATGTGGTAGTAAATTTCATTTTGAAAGGGAATGCAGGCTTTTTGTGAGGAGAGCCCGGAGAAGATTTTCTCAGAAGGTAAAGTCTAAACAGTTTTGGGTGGAGAAGAACAAACCTCTTCAGAATTTTCTTTGTCTTCCTTCTATTTTGGGTTCAGGGAAGGAAGTCATTGGGACGATTTCAGGTAATTGCACAGATTCTAGAAAGGAGGTCCTGACGGTACCAAATTTTGTTGAGCAACTTACAAGAGAGGTGAAGACAAAAGTGGAGATTGCAGAAGCTAGTTCTTCCTTAAGTTCGAAGAAAGAGTATGATATGGGTTGAGAGGATGGTGGAGAACAGAGTGATGGTTTGGACAACCTTGATCTTAGATGTATCAACCAATCTGCTAATGTCCTTTTGGGCAGAGCCAAAGGAAGTAGGGGTAGAAGAAGCCTCAAACAAGTTAGAGAAGATAGAGCCTCTGAAAAAAGGCATAGTTAGTGTACTGGACTTCATCAAAAGATCCAAGGGAGGACGCCCCTCCCTTGGGATTCAATGAAGATTCTTACATGGAACATCAGGGGTTTAATGACCCTTGACAAAAAACGCTTGGTCAATAGGTCTATTAGTAAATTAGACATCGATGTGGCCCTGTTTCAAGAGACCAAGCTAAATGAAGAGAAAGCTAAGGGGTTTTTGAAATCCATCAATAAATGGGATGGGATGTTTCAGACCTCTAGAGGATTTGCTGGGGGTCTAGGTGTATTGTGGAATCCAGTCTTTGTCGATGTCCAACCTGTCACCTCCAATTTTCACTAGATGGCTTGTAGTGTCAAAAGAATCAAAGACCAATTGGAATTTCTTCTTATTAATGTTTACGGTCCTACTAAAATGGAAGAGAAGCTTTAGATTTAGAGAGAGGTTTTTTCTCTGGTAGGAACTTTTTGAAATAATAATTTTATTTTAGCTGAAGACTTTAATGCATTGTTGGAGATGGAAGATAAAGTTGGAGGGCTGAAGAAATATTCTAAAGTTATGGACGACTTCAGGGACTTTATTGAGACCATTAAGGTGGTGGACATTATTCTTAAGAATGACAGGTTTACTTGGACAAATAGAAGGCTTAATTTCTCAAACATCTTAGAAAGATTGGATAGATTTTTTGCTGGTGACTTTTGGATTTTGGGCCAGTTTGATCTTTTCACAATCATTTTCCATTGTTATTGAAAATAGATCAAGAAAAGATTAAGCAGAGAAGATACTTCAAGTTTCTTAGTATGTGGTGGAGGGACCTTAGTTTCTTAGATAAGATGAGAGAGTGGTGATCAGAAGCATATATATTTTCAGGCTCCCCAAGTTATTGCTTTGTCATGAGAATGCAATTTTTGAAACACAAGATCAAAATTTGGAACAAAGAATCCTTCAAAAACATCTTCTCTGAAAAATTGAGATTAGAGGAGGAATTGGAGGTGCTTAACTCCAGAGTGATGGTAGTTGGTATGACCAATCACAAATACGAATTGGAAAAGAGTTTGAAAGAGAAATACCTAGAAGGTTTAAAGAGGGAGGATCTATACTGGAAGGACAAATCCAGGGAGTTGTGGATTGCTGAAGGTGATGCAAATGCAATTTTTTTTCATGCCTCAGTCAAGGTGAAGAGATTGTTTAATAAGATCTCCATTATTAAGAATGATGGTGATACATGGTGTGTGTCCTCAGAGGATATTGAACAAGCGACAATTGAGCATTTTGTAGATGTTCTGGGAAAAGATGCTTCTCTAGATTCTATCAACTTCCCTTTGGTGGAGGATTCCATTACAAATTTAGTGTCGGGGGAAGACAACAATATGTTGTTGACCCCATTTTCCATTGAAGAGGTGAAAGAGGCCACCTTTTCTGTCCATCCTCATAAATCTCCTGACCCAGATGGTATAATGACAGAAGTGTTTCAGGCTTGTTGGGATTTCATGCGATCTGACATCTGGATGGTGTTGGAGTTCAAGAAGAGAAGGAAGTTTATTAAGGCCATCAATCATATGATGATAGCTCTTATCCCCAAGAAATAGTGCTATGAATCTATGTTGGACTTTCTGCCTATATCTCTCTGCAATTCCTTATACAACATTATTGCTAAGGCTATGTCTAGCAGATTGAAGAAGATTCTTCCGAAGCTGATATCAGAAAATCAAAATGGCTTCACGCCAGGTAAAGATATTATGGATAGCATAGTTCTGGTGTCAGAAGTCCTTCATTCTATGTTCAAGGATAAAGTGAAAGGCGTGGCCATTAAGTTAGATGTTTCAAAAGATTATGATAGGGTAATTTGGAATTTCCTGATCCATGTTCTTAGTAAATTTGGATTTGCCAATAAGTGGTCCGATTGTGTAAAGTTTTGCATCTCCATGGTAAGTTTTTCTCTTTTGGTGAATAGTTCGGTTTGTGGATTTTTCGAGGCTACTAATGGTTTGAGACAAGGAGATCCACTGTGTCCTTTTATTTTTGTGTTGATGGTTTAGGTTCTAAGTAAAAACATCAAAAAATGCAGTAGGATGGGGTTCTGAAGGGGCATTAGAGTTCATCGTCAAATTGATCCTATCACTCACTCCCAATTTGCAGATGGTGCACTCCTTTTCGAGGTTTCTTCTATGGAAGTGGTAGAGGTCATTAAAGCCATGTTAGATGAATTTTCGAGTGCCTCTGGTCAATTTATGAATAAAGAGAAATCGAAGATAAGTTGAAATATCAGATTGGTTCTTTTCCTCTTAAATATCTGAAAATTCCCATCAATGTGGGAGCGAGGCAAACTTAGATCTGGGAAGAAGTGATTAACAAGTGCAAAGCTATAAAAGTCTTGTGGAAGAATCGATGGCGATCCCAAGTGGGTAGGATTTAGATGATTAGGTCCATTCTATCGGCCATGCCAATATACAGTATGGCTTGCTTTAGGATGTCGAGTAGTGCCAACAACAAGCTAGGCAGTCTATTAAAGAGATTTTTGTGGGAAGGAGTGAAGGAGGATAGGAAAATCCCTATAATTAATTGGGACACATCATGTCTTTTAAAGGAAGAAGGTGGAGTTGGGCTTAGGAAGATGGGTCTCCAAAATGTGGCCCTGGGTGCAAAATTGTCTTGGAAAATATACAAAAACCCAAAGAAGCTTTGGTACATAATTATGAAATGCAAATACTTGGACTCAGAGGAGACAAACATAATTTTTACTATGGCCAATGTAGAGAGATGTTCAACTATCTAGAATTTCCTATGGGAATGTAGGAACCTCATTACTAATCATTTATCTTAGCAAATTGGGAATGCACAGAAAGCCAATTTTGGGTATGATTCATGGGAAGGAGAGCGACCCTTAATAGATGATTTTGAAGATCATGGTTGGGTAACACAAGTTCAGGAGAGTTGTGGGGAGAAAGTACTCAAGTACATCGATGGTCCTGGTTAGGAGGGAGACATTATAGTATGAATGAGAATAGATATAGGTAAGAAGGAGCTTTGTTCCAAATTGTAATCCTTATTGAAGCAAAGACTGATGTTCATCACATTGGCAAACGATAGACTTTCATGGTGTGCCTCTAAATCAAGAGAATATAAGGTTAAATGGGGATATGAAGGGCAAAGGAGCAGGTCAAGAAGTCTAGGTTGGCCATATAAATTATGTTGGCACAAGAGAATTTTACCTAAAGCAGGTGCATATTTGTGGATTTCTTTACACGACAGAGTGTTCATGGGAAATAGGCTAAAAATAATTGGTATAGCAAGACCGAGTTGGTGTGTCATGTGTATGCGAGATGAGGAATCTACTAACCATCTTTTGTGCACTTGTCCAGTGGTGAGTTATTGTTGGGAATGGTTGTTTGATATGGTGGAGTTGAAAATTGTCAGGAATGCAGAGATGAAGGAATTTCTCTCTTCATGGCCTAATTCCTTTGACTCCAAGTGGAGGGATATTTGGCCAGTAGGACCAACTTTGTTAGTTTGGCACGTGTGGAAACAAAGGAACAAAAGAATCTTTAAGGAGATCAACCTATCCAATGACAAATTAATCCTCAAGATTAAAGGAGCCATACAGGAAGTAGTAAGTCGCAATTTCAAGGAAAAACATGTGAGAAGACTCATGACTTGGGACAAGGTGATGAAGTCTAAATGGTCATTCAAAGAGACAGGTCAATTTCAGCTTAATGTCAAGATGTTGGATAGGCAGAAGGTCAAATGGAAGGTTCCCGAAAAGGGATGGACCAAACTCAAATTTGATGGTGCTAGTAAAGGTAATCCGGGTAAGGTAGGATTTGGGGTTGTCCTAAGGAATGAGGATGGGTCCTTTATTCCTTAGGACAAAAGGACTTCCACTAACTACACGAAGGCGGTATATATTTTAATTGTTCACTCGGGGTTATATCCAGGTCTGTCAACCATCTTCTCATATGTCTAATGTCAAAAATACACATGATATCCAAGATAGTTCTTAAAAAAATTAAATATATACACCCTTATTTCTCCACTAATATCCAAAATTCCCTTTTTATTCTCTGTCAGCAAAATTTGTAAACTCTTATTGCTTGTCATATCTGATTGAAATTTTTCAATTTACAGTGGTTAATTGAAAAGGAGACAAAGATGACTCTGAGAAACTCATAACATAAATGAGTTATTTCACAATGGTGAGTTCCATATTAAGAATAGTGACTTCATCATAGAAACCAAAATAAGAGCATTGGAAGTTGGATTGGAACTATTTGTGGACAAAGGTTTTTCGAAAGTGATCATTGAAGGAGATTCATAGATTGTCTTTAATGGATTTTCTAATCAAAAGTTCCTCAATTGGAAGCTAAGTAGATAACTTCCCAAAATAAATTGTCCTTTGGAGAGTATTGGGAATTATAGCCTAGTTCACACCCTGAAAGAAGCCAATAAAGAGGAAGATTTTTTGGTGAATTTGGGAGTCGAAACCAGGGAGATTTTTAAGATGATATGTCCTCATGATATTTTGGAGGCTCTTGGTAAGATTTTCTAGATTGATAGGCAGGACCCCTTTGGTGAAGGAATAGTGTGATGATCTTTTCCTCTTTTCTAGTTGTAATAGGTAGTAGGTGTTTGCATTGTACGGTTATGTACATGGAGGGAAATGTGATAAACTAGCACATTTAAGAGAGAGTGTTATACATGGCCAGTTTGTCAGTATGGGGGTGTTAGTAGGAGGTGGTATTTGTACACTTTCCTTGTGTGAGTCAAAGGCACATTTGACATAATATCCCAGGGGAGGAAAACAATGAACATTACATTTAAAATTAGTTTTCATACAAGTATTACTTATTTCAAAAGTATCATGACCAAACCAGGTCACATCATGCATCCTATAATAACTTAACTCATAGTAGACACATGTGATAGATTTGCAAAGGAAAAGAAGAATAACAACTTATTGCCTTGAGAGGAGTTGAATTATATGCTAGATAGTTGAGGATATTTATCTTAAAACCCTCTATTATTTTATTTTATTATCATTATTCTTAGTGGTCTTTTATTCTTCTTTTATTTAACTATTATTTTTTCTATCATACTTTGCATCTCTAGTTTAACTCTACGTTTTTTGGTGGCCTTGATCTCAAAGCCCTGGAATTTTTTGGTGATTAGATGATTTTTGATAGTGATGTGTAATGGGTTGGGGCCTTTCCCCACTTAAATTATTCAAAATCATTTTTAACCTTAAATACTCTAGAAGATAAAAATGGTAAGCATGAATTATGACAAAACAACCTTTTGTGCTAAAATATTTAATTATGTGTCAATTTATATTTTCCCAAGGCTTGGCAAGCCCTTCCCTCTTGGAATCATTTTTAAAGTCAACTAATTTATCACCCTCTCTTAGGGAATCCTCTATGAACTTTTAAAATTTATGGGATATTTGATTTCTTTTAACCTTGTACCAATGAAGACTAATAGTAGTAGGGTCTCAATAATGAATAACTTAGTCATGGTTAAGCCAACTGCACTAACTTTAACTTGTCTCAAATTCAAGGAGTTAATGAACTTCTTTGATAGGATTAAATCATGACCTTTTATGGCTATAAAGTAATTGTAAACCCCATCATATTTTTAAATCCTCAAAATACTTTTCTCATTTAGCTTTTAATAGGTGGAAGACTCAACTGTAAGATTCTCACCACCATCAATTTGTTTTCTTTTCTCATTTAGCTTTTAATAGGTGCATTTACCAAAAAAAGGAGCAACATGAATATATTATTTTTAAATTTATATTGGCATCTATGATCTTTCAAAGGAAAACTATCATTACAGGAATAGGTGTCCCTAGAGGCTAATGAACGTTTCCAAGCTTGAAAAATTAATAATTTTTAATCTTTCAATTCAAAATCATGTGTGAAATGAAGAATTGATAGTATCCAATATAGTGAATATTATATATTTATAAGTACTCCCTATACTTTTATGTCAATCTAGCCTATCTGTCATTTCAAAGGCTATGATAAATCACAAACTATATTTTCTTTCACATTTCATCATTTTTTATTATTTTGAATCTCATTTTGAATAGTAGAAGCTAGCTATACAAAGACAGACCAAGTGATCCTTCTAGAAACCATAATATCACTTTTTGTAGAACTGTTTATGGGTTTGACCTCACTGCAAGTGTGTGCTATTTTAAATTGTTCAAACTTCCTTATCTTTCCTAGTTTTTTGCTATGAGATTTATGAGTTCTATGGAATGCTAATATATTTTTTAATGAGGTTCATGAAAAATTTAAAATAACCCTCTACATGGAGATTTTTGACATTGTTTTAAATTAGATACTTGAATGCATTTGGGTCATGTACCCTTGCATTTGGGTCATGTACCCTTCATCTTCATTATTATTTTTATTTACTAAAAAGTTTATGAATCATTCCACTAATTCATTGTGATCATTCATTACTAGTTCTCTTCTTGCACAAAATACCCTCTCTTAGCTTTTGGATCATTATTGAAATTTAGCTTCATCCAACCCTTTACTAACATTTTCCATCCATTCAAACAATCTTACTAGGCTTTGGAACAACTAGTTCTAAGATAAGCATTCATGTAGATAACCAAAGTGACATAAGATCTCTTCCATAGTTAAATTCCAAGTTTATTTATTTATTGTGATCCCAACAATAATTAAATTCTTAGAGATAGATTTTATTTTTACTAAGAGAAGTTGTTATGAAAAATTAATATCTTAGAAAACATTGTTATTTCTTTCATTCCATAAGTTCAACATGGCCCATGGGGTAGTGAATTATTGTTATTCCTTCAATCCTTCACCAAAGCAATTTTATATGGAGGATACCAGCATAAAAGTACACCCTTAAATCAACAACCGTAGCATAAACCATGTTAAGACGATTTAGTATTATAACCTAGATAAAAACATAAAAGGAAAAATGTAGGAGCATATGGGTTATTATTTCTTAGTTGTGTTTACAAAGTAAGATTTTGCTGGGGAAATAGAAACCCCTATGCTTCATGTTATCCTAATTTTATATTTTTTTGTGCAAAGTGGCCAAACAAAAGAAGTTGATCTCATGAGCAAGTGAATGGCTCTAGGCCCTAAGCCAGTTGAAAATAATATTGATCTAGATCATGCATTAGAAGTATCTTAAAGAAAAAAATATAATTCTATGAAGGATGAAGATTCCTTATTCTAACATTCTATTTTGCATCATTCAGGTGAAGCATGGATTATAATTCTATTTTCAGTTTTCCAATTGAAGTATAGAGGCCATTTGACATAACAATATAGCGTTGAGATCTATCCAAGCCTTCTAATTTTAAAATTTAATAGAGTTGTTTTTGACACCATATTGACATATGTTGGAAAGATAATAATGTAGTTGGAGAATGCAAAAACCCCTAAAAGTTTCTCATCGCTTCACCACACATCTTCCTAGATGTTAATGGTATCTCATCTCCCAAGCTTCCATTTAATACCTTTGATAATGAGGCTCTTAGATTTATAAGGAGATTCTATAGAGTAGATCCTTTTGAAATTGATTGATTAGTCATGAAATTTTTATTGAGAGAGATTTATTAACAAGACTTAAATATTATAATCCTAGACCTCTTTTTCTTTTAATTTGAAAAACTTATTCTTAGTCATTTAATGCCAACCTTCTTTATTCTTCTATTTTTAATCCAAAAGAATTTAAACTATACTCATTCTATCATTTTTGGCCTTAAAGGAAAGTGTTTTGGAATGTGAGATGTAATAAGTAGGGAGGCTATATAGGTAATAATTGAGGAGGAGTAACTTACTAGCATGACCTAACAACTTACCTTTCCAACAAGAAAGATTTTTTCAAAATGATTTTTTTTAATAATCTCATTCCAAGTTGAGGATTCAGTCATTTTGACCAAAAGAGGAAGAGCATGATAGATAGTAGCCAAGTAATCAATATAAAATCCCAATATAATAGTCATTTTCTTTTGAAGTCTTTTCTCATGCTAAAGAAGAGTCTACTTTTTAATAATTGATATGAAAGTCAAAGACTATAACATGATTATTGGGAATATTCTTCCACCCTGTAGATGTAAGAAGAGAAGGAAACACAAACAAAATTGTTTCATGTATGATTTTTTTATGGTATGAGAATTGAAGAATTGATGAAAGTCTTATACCTTGCTTGAAACATGTTCGAGATATTTTTTTATAGTACTTCATCAAATAGGATAAATAAATAAGATAAAGCATTCCCCTCCTTGGGTCCCTTTCCAATTTCAAATAACACTTGGTGAATGCCATTAATGAGTAAGGATAATTTGAGAGTGATAACATATTTTTGAATTAGTTTCAATAGTTTACCTTAGAAGCCAAATTTATTGAGTTTAACAAATAACAAGCTTTAACTTACCCTGTTGTAGGTCTTATAAATATCTATTTTTAGGAGAATACTTTATTGTTTTTATTTGTCCATTGATTCGATAATTTGATGAGATTTGATGAAGGAATCAATGGTTTTATTCCCCTTTATAAATCCTTTTTTATTTAGAGCTATCATCTTGTCCAAGTAAGGTTGAAGTCTATTAACCAATAATTCTAGATAAGATCCTACAAATAGTGCTATGTAGGTTGATTGGTCTATAATAGTGAATACCTTTCAGATGGATATTTTTTGAGATTAGGACAATGAATGCATTGTTAATTTTTATTATAATTGAGCAAGAATTTATGAAATCCATGATCACCAAAAAAATATCCTATCTAACTATATCTCAAAATTATTAGAGGAAAGGGGGAACCCATCAAAGATAGGGCCCTTAGAAGGTTGAAAGGAGAAAGAAAAAATTTAAAATTCTTCCAAGTAAATATGTCTTTCCATTAACTTGTTATCTTCATCATTCAAATTTTGGGGGATAACATCAAGCATCTCACATGTAATCATATAATTGTTATCCACATGTTCAACAAGATTAAAAGATGAGAAAAAGCATGTGCGAATGTTACATATTTGTTTGTTAGATTCAATCAAAACACAATCTTCATTAACCATACTAGTGATTGAGTTCCTCTTATTGTGTTTGAAAGTGAATTATTGACAAAACCATGCATTCGTATCTCCTAAGGTAAGCTGGATAATCCTATATATATGCTTCTTTAATATTTCTTTTATAATCACCACCTTCTCCTTCTCTCTTATAGTAGTTTCCTTTCATTGAATATGCTCATCATTGTTTCGTTCATTCATTTATTCATATGTTTTTTCTAATTTCTTATTTTAATTATCTTTCTACTTGAATATGTTTCCAAAAGAATTTTTTTTCCACTTTTAAAAATTTTCCTTTTTCAAGCCAAGGTAGTACCCACTTGTAGTTAATCCCTTTTTTAAAAAAATTTATAAATTAAGAATGGGAGGATTTCATAAGTGTGTGTACCTAAAGGGGTAAGGGTCTTTCTTCAAAGTTTCAACCCAATTTAGAAGTAGGGAGGGGTCTTCCTTCGAAGTTTCAACCCATTTTAAAAGCAGTGGTTTTCCATTCCAATAAACAATTATATATTGTAATAAGATTTCACATATTAATAATGTAAATGAATAATGCACATCATTTAATGATATATCGACCCTTAATTGAAATAGCTAATATAACATTAATGTAGTACGTTGCCGATTTCAACGAAGAAACCGAGAAACCTTGTTGCCGAATTCAATGAACAAACTAACAAATCCTAATGGGAATCGTCCGAAGAATCAATAAGCTAAGGGCTGCACGGCCACCATGATAAAATATTGGGAATAAACCCTAATGATAACGCTATAAATTATTGGATTCATTCTTCTGAAGACAACATCGCCTGCCTTAACACAACAATCAGTTCATATTATTCTGGTTGTATTGAGCAGTTATTCATGGCTTCCAAGCTTGTGAGGTGGATTGCTATATGCTTCTTTGTGGCTTCAATACTCTGTGTTAATGGCGAGACATTGACCACGTCCACTCCGTATGATTCTGCTGGTCGTAATTACGACCTTGGTGGCCTATTTTGCGCTACAATTGACTCTAATCAGACATTAGAGTTTCGCAGCGAATACCTTTGGACTGCGTATTATGACCAAGCCGGCCAGCCCATGGAACTTTCCCTCTGCGGCACATGCATCCAAGTAAAATGGATCATATATATTTAGAATTTGTTATGTTATATATATTATGCTTATTTCCTAATCATTTCAATTGTTACAGGTGACAAATGATTCGACGGATAAAAATGTGATCGTACGAATTGTGGACCAGTGCCAAAATGGAGGACTGGTTTTAGAAACTGATGCTTTTAATGCCATTGATAAGGATGGGAAAGGAAAGCATGACGGCCATATGCTTACTACCTACAAGTTCGTGGGCTGTTAGAACAATCTCACAGCCTCAATTATGTCTGCTCCCTCAGTTCACCAGTTGTTCTATGAATAAAAATGCTTGCGACTGTCACAAGATCTTCGTGCATGTTGGATTTCCTATGTTCGACTATTTATCAGATACCATAAATTTTAGTTTTGCATTAAAATGCTAAGTGCTTTAAAGAAATAGAAAGGAATCAGCGAACAATTGCTTTTGACTCATGTTTTGAATGCTTTTTATATGGGAAATATTTTTCCCATAATTTTCTAATGAAATTTTTTGTAACACTTCTTTTCTCTAAAAAAATTGTCATTGAAATTCTGTCAAGTATTTTTAAATTAATATTGATTAACTTATAAATTGCAAACATTATTAAAATATCTATATGCATTATTAAATATTCATTAGGCATAAATATGTATAGGTTTCTTCATTAAACATTTTTTGGCAATCATTTTTTTTGGGGAGTGTTTGGTCCATAAGATGATAAATAATTATGTTCGTGATTCATTTAATAAAAATTATAGTTATTTTTTTAATAGTAGGCATATCCAAGATTCTCAATATCATTCTAAATTATTTTGACAAACAAGTAATTAAATTGAGATACTATTTTTTAGTCCAATCATTCTCGCATAGCATTGATGATATATATCCAATTTTGTTAAAAATTATGTTACAAATCGAACCTCAAAATTACAACTTAATGTATGCCATTTTATCTTTTTCATTGTTATAAAAATGGTATTATATTTCTACTACATTTTAAAAGATATAACTTGAAATAGCTCCTAGCTACCTCGCATATCATTTATAATATAAATAAGAGAATTGGTTTCATGTAATATACTTTAGTAAAGATCAAATCATATAAAAAATAATATTATAGATATATATTCAACCTTCTTTATAACATTTTATATATTGTAAATCATAAGAAAAATTTATGATCATCAAAAGCATGATAACACTACGATTTAGTAGTAGTTTATAGCTATCAAAGTAAATTTATGCGTTGCAAAAGAATTAGGATCAATTATCTTAATTAAATTGAAGTCACATTGGGAAGGAAGATATACATCATAAATAAGCTACAAGGGAACGACAAGATTTCTTTTTCCACATGCAAAGGTTTAGAAAATATGACAATTTTTTACATGTTGATGCGTAAACATCAAAATATATGTGGGAAATGATTAAATATTTTTATATCTAATGAATTGTAGCATAAACAAAGCCATGTACTTTTTGAAATTTGTCATAAAATTCTACAAGTGCCTAAAACAATTCATCCTTATTCAACCATCTTAGATATACACCTTAAAATATATGTGGGAAATGATTAAATAATTTTAATATCTAATGAGCTGTAGCATAAAAAAAGGCATGTACTTTTAAAAATTTGTCACAAAATTCTACAAGTTCCTAAAAAAAAATCATCCTTATTCAATCATCTTAGATATACACCTTGAAAATTATTTTTATACAAAAAAATAAAATTAAATTGCATACTAGTTAATTTTGTTTTTCAGTGCTCTTATTTATCTAGCCTCTAATCCATTAGAGGATTTAGTTTGAACTAAGTAGATGTAGGAAATATTTTCTTTCGTATTATCATTTCTAATTGAATTTACTATATACTATTGATAGCCAAATTTCTCAACAATGTCTATCAGAATTTGGGAAAGACCCTAAGACAGGTAGCATGTTTAATAAAACATATTTCTAAATCAAACTCTTATAGGGTAATCACGCACTTGCCTCTTCCTTCCCCTAACTCATTGTTTATCATCATTGAAATAAAAACAACATCAAGAACAATCACAAATATATTCTCAAAATGTAGAACTTAAAATTCTCTTTAACAATTACCAAGGAATAAAATTACTTCTTCCTGTTATGTTTTATTATTTTTAAATTATTTAAGGGAGAACTCATTAGATCTTTGGACCTCTCATCTCCTACATTATTTTGTGTCAAAAAAGTGTGAACGTTTAGAAATTATTTAATATATATAAGATATTTTAGTTTATATTGGGCTACACAAAATATGATAACTAGAAATTCCATTAAATATTATTATCATTTTAAGAATACCATTTATTCAATGAATAATATTTATAAAGCTACAAATAAAATCTTGTTAAGGTTAACCTTACCAAACAAACGATTTCTATTCCTTTTAGTTACTTGGTAAGAAATATTTTTGATTGCTTCAATCCTTTCTATGCTAATCGATAACAAGACCTAGAAAATTAGCCTTAATCACTTCATAAATGTATTTATTAGGAATCAATGACATTCTAGACTCTTTACACTTTTTTAGGACCTTTATCAAATTAAAGGCCGCTCTCCTCTAAATTATTTAAGATAAAGTTAAGTCATGCCTAAAAATAATGATTCACTTTCATATAAAACCTTTAAATAAAACATTCATGACCATAAAAAGATAGCTCTATCATTAATCAAGCATAAGGGAATACTCCTGTATGGAAACATATCCTACTGATTAGTGAAGGTGGTCTTTTATTTCTCTTCTTTCTTTAACATCACCTGAATGTGGACTAAATATCCATATAAAAATGGCCACAATTATTATCTATTAATAATTAATAATACTTAATTAAAGGGTTAAAAGGATAATTGTCTAATTTAGATACTTTATTAATATTTTTTAGTGCACACAACCTAATTTCTCTATTCTTCTTTCTAAAAAGTATAAAATTAGCAGCCCAAGCATAATGCTCACCTAGAAAAATAATTCTTGTAAATAACAGCTTTTATGCCTCTTTTTGTATCATAATAAAAAGGAAGCTCCTCTTAGGTATAGATTATGAAGGAATTGATTGTTGATAAAGTTCAAAAGATTCTTCTTGCTATCAAATTGAACATGAGAACCACCAAACTTCTCCTTATCCTGAAGAGTATTGAAATCACCAATTACTAACCAATCAACATTGAGAAATTGATCTCTAAACATGGCTAGACTCTTCTAGAATTTCCTCCTATTAGATTTATTATTAGGGGCATAGATATTGGATAAAATCTAGGAGAAATCATTATTGATATGCTTGAATCTAACAACTATATGATTAGCATCTTCCCAAATGCAAGATCTTGAAACAAAAAAGTAATTCCAAACATAACACAACCTCTTGATACAACATCAAAGCTATTATAATGTATGCCATAGTTCTGAAAAAATTTCATTTTTATAACTTTATCTTTTGGCATCTTGGTCTATTGAATAACCATAATGTTTGGTTTATGATCTCTAAGAAAATTTGACAAAATATTCTGCTAGTGTGGACCATTGAGCCCTCTTATGTTCCAAGTCATAATCTTCGTTGTTTAAAAGGGGTGTTGTTTAAGCATAGTTTAGGGATAGTTTTTTGAATCCCATCTACAATACTCTGAAGACTAGCATGCTCCATGTGCCATTTTGATGACTTTCATTCAGAACTCTTGGTATTTCTATAGTCATCCTTTATCCTATTTCTTGTAGAGACTCCAAAAGTTGCTGACTTTTTGTTTCCCTTTTCCCTTTCCACCCGTGTGAAAGGTGGATCATCCTTGATTTCTGATTCCTCCTAGATTTTATTTTCTTTACCAAAATGCTTTGGCTTTCCAGATCCTGATTTTTTAGAAGAACTAAGATTCTCCTAAAAAATAAGGGAATCTTAAAAACAAAACACAGAGATAGAAGATTCTCCATTTAATGCATTTATGCTCTGATCTCCAAAAGTAGGACGAACCACTTTAGGAGAAAGAGAAACATCAACTCTAGATGATTTTCCATCTCCAAAGTTTGGATTAGTAGTATCCACATTTTCCATTGCCCTAGGATCAACCACATCAGAGCCTTCATCCTTGTTCAAAGATGCTAACTTATTGATTATCCATGTGGAAGATTCCAAATACAAGTCTCCTATCGATCTAGGAATGTGATCTTCTTTCAACTCCCCAGACACCTAGCCTTCCTCTTTCTCATTATGAGTATCTTCTATTGAAACATTACTAACAATGTATTTCTCCTTATCACTTCTTTGCTCATCTATATTCGAGGATGGATTCATCATATCTGGAATACCCTTCCATTACCTAGGTTTGGCTCTCCACACTTTCTGGTTCCCTTCATTTGGCTTTACCACTTTCTTCTGAATTCTAGAGGGACATTTTTTATCCCAATGGCTTGATTTTTTGTAGTTAAAACAAGCAAAAGGTAGAGTCTCAAACTCTATAGTCTACTCCCATGTTCCCAATTTTGACACAATAGCAATCAAGGTGGGAATATCCTTAGATTGAAGGATTCCAACACATATTCTGGCATACACAAGCCTTTTCTTGGTAGCAGTCATGGGATCAATGGAAAGGAGTTCCCCAAAAGAACTAGCTATCCCCTTAAACACATCTTCATTTAGATATTCCATTGGTAACCTAGGAAGATGAACCCAAATAGGGAAAACTTCAAAGGTGAAATATAAAAGACCCAACTTTAGGAACCATTTTTTTAAAGCTAAATAATCCTTACTAATAACCCAGGGTCCCCGATAGAGAGTAGCCAACATGTCCTCCTCATAGGAGAAGCCAAAAGAGAAAAACACTTTTGGTAATACAAAAACCTCCACTTGAACAATGAGACACCATTTTATTTTAACAAAAGCTCTAGCAACCTCAATATTGGGTCTAGGTCCCATGAACTTTCTAGCTAAGGAGGAACCCATAAGAGAAATGTTATAGTCAATAATAGAATTAGGCACAACAGTGGAAAACTTACCTTGCTTAGGATCTAAGAGATTGCAAATAGGAGAACGAGAGGATTTTCTAATGGGTTTCACCCCAAAAAGTGAGACCCATGATTTATGGAACTCCAACCCCAATTTACCCTTCCTTTTTTTCTAACTTAGCAAGTGCACATGGGTCCCTAGGATTCTGAGCACATGGATCCCCATTATTTTGACCTAAAGTATTCGTTTCCACTAAGCCTGCTACGTCAATCCCTCTGGGATCCTCAAGAAGTCCCTCTAGCCTATCAAGCTTATCTCTCGAGGCCCCATTTGGATCATTTTGTCCTGTTCCTGCATGTGATTCCCCTATGTTTGCCTCTAGATTAGAATCTGGTACTCCCTCCTTGCCTGCTGATTTGAATCCACCCTTCCTGCCTAATTTTACACCACTCTACATCATTTAATTGATGTTTACTTTCTCCTCATTAGCTTATTGATTGATTTTGTTGGCTTGTTTATGAAGATGAATAGGTACCTTTTTAGGAGTAGAAGGAGAAAGTGAAAGAAAAGCAAATTGGACTAGGAGAGTAGGTAATACTTGAGTTTCCTCCCTAGATGATTATTGTGTTGGTGATGCTCTAGTACTTGATTTTCTTTATAATATTTTTTCTTCAACCACTTTGTCCACTTCATCCACAACCTACACCATATGAACCCCATATTTCTTGGTGTTATTTATCTCCAATGTTGCATTATAAGAAGTTTTTAAATTTTTTTTTTCCAAACTACTATAGAGGATTTAGTGGGAGTCTATTACAAGCGATGTGATCATCTATATAAATTAGATGCATCAACGACCATCTAGTTATTTGAATCACTACTCTTATTCTTTATTTATTGTAAAACAATGAGAATTATCAAGTGATTACAACATTCAACAACAATTAAAAAAATTAGGAACCAAAAGACACTATAAATTGATATGGTGAAAGCATTTTGAGAAAAAACTCAACTAGAGAAAGAGGACAAGTATATTATTATTCTTCAAATGAGAGATGACAACAATAATACAGTTCACTTCACTTCTCCAACCAAACTTATAACACCTAGATACCTGCATATAACTCATACAAAACTACTACGCAATGATTAAATTTATAGAAAACTAGTGGAGGGAAAGCCATAGTGTTAACCCAAAAGAAGAGCATGAAAAATACTTGCAAAAACCCATTCCTAGGAAAATAGACAGCCATGAGACATATATAATATTGATTTCATTTTAATGGCACCCAACATAGTGCCTAACCCATAGCCATTTAAATATTTAGCTTCCTTGATGCTCTGAAACCCTTTAAATACACTTTGAATCATCCAACATATAACCTTTGACCTTCAAATATTGCGTGTTCAAAGAATAGCTTATCATATCCCAACGTACATGCCTAAAAGAGTGCATTTTATCCATCTTGACTTATTGTATACAATTTTTATCATAAATATTTTGTTTAAATAAAAGTTTTTTAATAATTTAAAATTAACTAATAATGTAAAAAAGCTTTATTAAATTTTATTAAAGATTACCAATTCTAAACTTCCGTTGCATGTCTTACACAAATAATGGTTGATTACATTAACAGAAATTGTTTCCCACACTAAAACAATGTTGAAATAGATATTACCGAACAAACATTTGTTTACAGAGAATACTCCAATCATAATTCCATTCCATTGCCGGTCTCCATGAAGAATACGAGAAATCATCTTACAAGTCATTGATGTAAAACAAGTATTCGTTTTAAACTTCACCCTCGCTCGGAGTTGGATATATCAAAATTTAAATTAATCCTTGGTCCTATTTGTCTCGCAGCCGGCTCCATAGAAGAAATAAACCAAGGGCTGCACGGCCACCGTGATAAAAAAATGGAAATAAACCTGATGCTAACGCTATAAATGCTAGGAGTCATTCTTAGAACAATATCGCCTTCCTTAACACAACAATCAGTTCATATTATTATTGTTGGGTTGAGAATATAGTCATGGCTTCCAAGGTTGTGATGTGGATTGCTCTATGCTTCTTTTTGGCTTCCATACTGTGTGTTAATGGCGAGACATTGACCACGTCCACTCCGTATGATTCTGCTGGTCGTAATTACGACCTTGATGGCCTATTTTGCGCTACAATTGACTCTAATCAGACATTAGAGTTTCGCAGTGAATACCTTTGGACTGCGTATTGTGACCAAGCCGGCCAGCCCATGGAACTTTCCCTCTGCGGCACCTGCATCCAAGTAAACTGCATCATATATATTTAGAATTTGTTAGCTTATATATATTATGCTTATTGCCTAATCATTTGAATTGTTACAGGTGACAAATGATTCGACGGATCAAAATGTGATCGTACGAATTGTGGACGAGTGCAAAAATGGAGGACTGGTTTTAGAAACTGATGCTTTTAATGCCATTGATAAGGATGGGAAAGGAAAGCATTACGGTCATATGTTTACTACCTACAAGTTCGTGGGGTGTTAGAACAATCTCAGAGCCTCAATTATGTCTGCTTCCTCAATTTGTCAGTTTTGCTTTGAATAAAAATGCTTGTGATTGTCACAAGACTTTCCTGCATAATGGATTTCCATTGTTCGACTCTTTCATAGATACCATAGGTTTTAGTTATGCACAAAAATACAAGTGCTTTTGAGAAATGGAAAGGAATTAGCAAAACAATTGCTTTTGACTATGGTAGAATACTTTTTATATGAGAAATTAATTAACAAAGCAATTGCTCGGACAAGTGTGTTGTTTTATTTAGTGTTGAATAAAAAATATATTATTATGTTTTATTGTGAATATTAAATATCATATTCATTCTCTCAAGAGTTAATTGCTATTATACAATTGTCCTCATTTTTCCTTGCAACCAACCACTCGTATTTTTCTTTAGTTTCCATCCGTAATTTTGTTTAGATTTGTTTTATTTTTTTAATCTTGAATGGAAAGGGTTTTCAAAAGTGATGGGTATTAGGCATCGATTCTCTAAAGGCAAGACTTGATAAGGAGGATTTATTAGCATGACTTAATAACTTTCCTTTTCATATGGCCCTTTTTTAAAGGAATTTTTCAATAATCCTATTCTATGTTGAGGATTCAGTTAGTTTGATCAAAAGAGGAAGACAAGGATTCTTTCAAAATAATTTTGTTGAATTTGACACGAAGGGTTTTTCCTTCATAAATCCTTTATGCTTTGGAGTTATCATCTTTTCTAAGTGAGGTTGATGTCTATTGACTAATGATTTAGACAAGTTTTTGTAATAGTATTGTAGAGTTTGATTGATCTATAATATTGGATATCTTTTGGATCAATTTTTTTATAGATTAGGATATCTACAATTTTTTTCTTTAGATTCAACCAAAATATCATCTTCGTTTACCATGTTGGTGATTGAGTTTGTCTTCCTATTTTTGACAATAGACTGATTATAGAACCAAATGTTTTTATCTGGAAAGTTTAGCTATATGAACCTATACTTTTGTTTCTATATTAATTCTTCATTTATGACCACCTTCTTCCACTCTTCTCTAACAATAGTTTTATCTCTTTGAATATCAATGCCATTGTTTCCTTTCTCTATTTCTTCCTATAATATTTTCAATTTCTTATTTAGACTATCGTTCTTCTTGGTTATGTTTCCAAACTTGCATGTGAAATTAATTTTTGATAATCTCACCAATGTTTTAAATAATTTGTGAATTAATGATGGTTGGACAACATAAGTTCACAACTTAAGGAGTAGGGACCTTTCCTCAAC
Source organism: Cryptomeria japonica (assembly GCF_030272615.1). Classification (NCBI taxonomy): domain Eukaryota; kingdom Viridiplantae; phylum Streptophyta; class Pinopsida; order Cupressales; family Cupressaceae; genus Cryptomeria; species Cryptomeria japonica. The sequence goes on along the minus strand of NW_026729412.1, from coordinate 47,867 downwards.
TATTTAACTTAGTGTAGAAGAAGTGTATTATTTTTGAAACCATCTCTCAAGAGGGAAGAGTGGGAATATATTGTTACTTATTTGATGTATTTTAGTAATGTTTAACACACTAATAATATAAATGAATAATGAATATCATTTAATGATATATCAACCCTTTAAAAATATTTTCTTAGTACTAGCAAACTATAAGTAACACAAAGTATTTTATAATATAAATATACTAAATAAGAAAAAAATGATATTTTAAAAACATACTATATAATATTTTCACTCAATTCTCCTTAAGGGACATGGTCAAAAGTCAATTTATTAAGCTTTTGGGGGACTATTGATTTTTCAATATGAACAAAATGGTTGAAACCATCTAGAAACCCAATCTCTTAGCCAAATTTCATGTTCCTTTGGTCTATTGTATGATGGAGCAAAACACTAGAATACTTGATTTCACATGGAGTTTGATTTCACTACTAAAATAACTCATTTTTGGTAGAAGAGTAATCATAATATAATTATAAATTTATAATCATGTTAAAATGGGCTTCAATTTATTTAATAGATGTTTTTGTGCTTCAACAAAGTGAAGTCAATAGACCATTTAATCCTACAACACAAATTCACTAAATAAGTTTGGGATGATTTGTTGTCTTTCCTTCAAGTTAATTGGATCAACCTCAAAATTACAATAAGTTTAACTAAAATTTGAAGAGATAAAAATCCTTTTAAACATCATGTTATTAAAGAGCTACAAAACTATATTCCCTCTTCCTTTATTGGGAATTTGGATGGAAATAGAAAATAGGATCTTTCAAGAGGATATGAAGAACAACAAGGAGGTCCTACAAATGACCAGAAATGGGAGAAGAGAAAATATAAACTATCTGAAACATCAAGAAGCTTCTTAGCTTCCTAAAAACCTTAAATCATCTATTAGATTGAATTTGGGAATCACTTGAAAAATTAATAAAATTAAAATTCCCAAGAGAATTATAAGGCAATATGTTAATTAATAAATAAATAAAAATATGGGTCAAATAAAATTTTGATGGATGCAACAAAGGAAACCTTGGAATAGTAACAATTAGGGTTATTACAAGATATGATAAATGAAAAATGATAGAAGGTTATGCTATAAGATTTGGGATTAAGACAAATAATTAAGCTTAGGATTTTTTTGTATGGTGGGTGATAAAATGAGTCCTTAAACATACCTTCCAAAAATTGATAATTGAAGGTAACTTCGAGATTATGGTTGATATCCTACACCCCTTTTTTAACCCCCCATGTAGAATAAAAAATAAGATTGAGCATAGTAGGAGGCTTCCTACCATGTCACCATAATGAAGAGTTAAACATAGATATAAGGAAGTAAATAAGTTAGTTGATTCTCTTGATAACAAATAAATACATTATTTTGAATGGAATAATTGGGAGAATGGTAGGAATATACCCTTTGCAATAAGAAATATTATAATTGATGATAGGAAATTGCCTTTAATTAGTCATGTTGAGAACCAATTTAATTAATTGCAAAAATATTGTGTGGAGTACTTTGGTGATATGCGTAATGATGAGCATGATGGGATGATGAATAAGAACAAAAAAAGCACTAATTTACTAATAAGACACATTGGATGGAGCAAGACTCACAAGACATGAGAAAATATGGAGGAAAGGTTAATAAAAAGATCAAAGATAACACTAATTTTTTTTTTGAAAATTCTCTGGGTATTATCAATATATTGATCTGAAAACCTAGAGAGAGTCCAACAACCCCATTGATGAGACTATTCCTTCTTGGCAACATAAAAATGGAATGAAAAGATGAATATGGGAAGACGTAGATTAGGTATTAGTCTATTTATCTTGCATGGAAGATAAGGATGCATTTACTAGTGGGATATTTAATTAATTACAAAATCCTTGTTAAAATTATAGCCAAAAGTGTATTTTGTTTCCTTTCTTGTCTAGGTATTGGGCTTCCTCTATTTATTATGTTTGATAAAGTATAGAAAGATGTAATTGCTGGTAAAATACTAATATTTGAGCCCACTACTTCTCTCTCCCCTAAGAAAAATGTCAAAGTATAGAATATATTTTTAAAGGGTGACATCACCTCTCTTTTTAAAGCTATGAAAGGAAAAGATGAGTATTTATTGTCTCAATTCGAATAACTAGAGGAGTTGTAGAGTCTAATTTAGTATCATAAAATTTATTGTCATAGAGGAACTCATTTTTTAGGTTATTTGCCTAATTTGGGAGGGAGAGAAGGTTCGTTAACTCAAAATGAAATATGCTTATGAAGACTTTATGATAATATTTTTTCATGGGGGTGAAAATATTAACTTCTTAGCAAGGATGATTTGCCTCCTCCCTAAGAGGTTGTGACCTACCATCTCATTAATTAGTTCACTCTTGAGGAAAGATTCACTACTATGAATAAGTATCATTTTCTATTCCTTAATCACATTAAGAATAATAGACATTTTATTTTTCCTTACATTCAATTTTCCTCCATGTATAAATGTGCTACTGAAGGAGTTTATTCTCCATTACACTAGGGGTTAATTTATGCTATCTATTTTTTTTTTGTAAACCAATCATCCTCTAAATGTGTTTCTCCTAGGAAAAAAATATAACTTTCCCTAGGGTGAAGAAATTAAAAGTAAAATTCCTTTTGCTAGGGATGTTCCCTCCTTGTCTAAAGCCATATCATTGAAGAAAAAAACTGCTTTGTTAGGGATGTTCCCTCCTTGTCTAAAGCCATATCATTGAAGAAAAAAACTGCTTTGTTCACCTCAAAAGAAAAAAAATTATGTTTGGGAAGTGAAACTCCTCTTTTAACCGTGGATTAGGCCTAAAGACCAACTTTAATAAAGGAAAATAGGTTCTTACCCCTCCTAGAAGTAGTAAAAAGCCTAACATGGATAGAATTCACCATGAGAGAAAAACCAATCACCTCGCCTTGCCTTATCTAGTAATTGACATTTTAAATGAGGAATGTCTTAAGAGAGGTGATAATAGGTCTAGTAGACTTTCAAATCTTACAAAAAAAACAAATGTTTCTAGCACACATGGAAAAAATGACCTTGGTGAAGGAGAGGAGGCTCATTCAAAGGATAAAACTAAATCATATTACTCAATTAAAAGGACTCAACCCCTAACAAGGAAGTGAATCAGGATAGTGAAAAAAAATCTTGAGCAACCACTCAACCTAATTCATAAAGAGTCTCTCTCCTGATCCCCACCCTATGAGGATAAATTAGAGGACGTATTATAATTTCTTATTATTCTTAATGATTATGGCGATGAGGATGAGGAACAAAAAGAGAAAGGGTTATAGGAAAGGAGCATAATTCATATGTTTTAGCAGTAGATCTTGAAGACTTTATAAATAGGGTTGAAAACTTGGAAACCCCACATAATTGCATTGAATGTGAGAAGAATAGAGAAAGAATAATCAAATTGGAAAACTTAATGAACTGGTTAGTCAAAATCAACAACAATATCATGTGAACTCCTCATGTGCCATAGGTTGTCATTATTAAGCAATTATGTTAAATGTTTGGGCCTATCCCGCTTTAATTAATCATAACAACAATATCATATACAAAACTATGGTTGGGTTTGTCACTATGGCAAGAAATTTTGAGAGTAAGGTGAGTGAGAATGGACAAAAGAAGATGAGTCGAGAGAAAAAGAAAGGTAAGAATTCTATGACTTACATGGTTTAGGTGCTAACTCTATAGGAAATGGCCAAGGACTAGGACTCTATCTTTTTGAGTTTTTTATGTTTTAATTGTTGTCTCCTTTTTTAAATTTTTAAATTTTTTGATTACATTGTCTTTGGAATCTATTTTCACTATTTGATTTCTTTTAATGTTAATAGTTTCTTAGTGTATGTTGTGTTTTCTAGTTGTCTTACCCTCCAAGCCTCTTTCTTTGTGGTATTTCTTGATATTACTTTGTAATGTTTGGGGGTCCTTACCCCACTTATCTTAAGGAAAAATAATAATTTCTAATACAAATAATAAGATAAGACAACTTCAAAGAGAATATGGTTCCCTTACGAAGGATGATGATGAGATTTAAAGGATGGCTATTTCATTCTATGAAAATAAAAAAAATAATGGTCTAAATATCTTTGGTGATCCTGAAGGCTTAGTGGAGGTTATACCTAAGGTTATTACAGATTTGGTTATTCTCTATCTAAATTATAGGGTCTCCTTTTAGGAGATTAACGATGTTGTTTTTTGTTTTGGATCTTACAAGGTGTCAGGGATTGATGGGTTTCCCTTGACTTTCTTCTAGGAATTTTGTGACATTTTAGGGATGGTTTCTTTTAATGCAACAAAGGACTTCTTCAAATCAGTAAACTTCCTCAACAAGTCAATTCTAGCTATATTGCTTTGATGCCAAAATGTGACAATGTTGCATCATTAAAAGACATTAGACCTATAAGCCTTTGCAACAATTTGTATAATTTTTTCTTAAAGATAATGGTTAATAGACTCAAAAATGTCATAGATAAGATGATCTTAGAAAATCAAAATGGTTTTATTAATGGTAGACACATCATGGATTCTTTTATTACCACCCATGAATTATCTCATTCTATGGAATAGATTAAAATATCTAGTATGGTTTTTAAGATGGATATTTTGAAATCCTATGACAGGGTTTCTCGATACTTCCTCTTTGAATTTTAAAATAAGTTTGGATTCAAAGATAAATTCCACAAGGTGATAGTTGAATGTGCTACTACCCCATTGATTTTGATGTTGTTTAATGGATCACCAAAAGGCTACTTTTCCTATGGTTGAGGGCTTCATCAAGGTGATCCCCTCTCTACATTCCTATTCATTGTTGTGGCAGACGTCTTAGGAAGAAATATTCAGATATATAGGGATGTGGGTAGGTTAAAAGGTATTAAGGCTACTTCTAAATTGGCCCTTATCACTCAACAACAGTTTGCAGATGATACTATTATCTTTGGAAAAAGCCTATATTTTTGAAGCTAAGGGGTGGAAGGAGATTTTGAATAATTATGTTAATTTATCAGGTGAACATATAAATTATGTTAAGAGTAAAAATCTACTTTCTCTATATGCCTCTAGCTCTTCAAACTAAAATCACAAGAATCTTGGGTTGTAGTATTTTTGATTAAGATAAAACGGGTTTTACAAGGACTCAAAACCTAGATCCAAATATAGAAATAACAAAAAATCAGCGATAAATTCCAAAACCAACAACCAACTAGAAGAAAAATAGGGGCATAACTCCATAAAGCCTTGCAAAAATAACAACACTAAAGCATCAGGAAAACCAGAAAAAAAAAACAACTAAAGCTCCTAAAAGCTCATGATTTTTCTCAATAAAGTTTTTATTAATGTCTTCTAGCTCCTCCATGATGCTCCTCATGGCACTTTTCTCTTGAATCCTGCTCCTGGTCTTGGTAGACAGGCCTGTAGAAGCCTAAACTTCTAGAATACTGTTGAGTGGTTGAACTTGATGGATTTTCCTTTTCTCATTCAACTTTTTGAGGCCTTGTGCATTGATGAGCTTAAAATATGCTCATAATTTGGATGTTATGATAAACTTTTAAATGCCTTTGCTTTTGTTATTTCATGAATGTTCAGACTTTGTTGAAACCTTTTTGGGATATCCTGTAGCAAGATACTTTTATATTCCTGCAGCTCATTGTGTTGACTTGATTGCATTTATTGCCCCATTGACTCCCTAAAATGACTGATATATCGTATACAGTTTTTGAATGATGAAGTGAATTTAAATGTGATTAATGAATAGATATCGTGTATGTGCCATATGCCTTTTTTTGTTGCCTATTACCTTTTGTTTCGTAGGTTGTTGAAGAACGATCGAGTCAAGCACAGCCGATCTCGGCCTTGCAGTAAAGTCCATTTCCTGCACGACTTTGAGGGAGCTTCGACGAAGACTCTGTGACCGAAACCATGGGAAAGAATTTTAATGGCAGTTAATTGGGAAAGAGTGGAGTGCTAGATTCTCTCTTTGGATCGGGTTGAACACATAAATTCATTTATGAAGTTTGTTCCCTGACTCGGGGATAAATTTTACTCCCATTTCTTTCTTTGATGGAGTTAGTTAGTTAGTTGCTCTCCTATTTTTAAATAAAGCTCTCTCCTGTGCGAGAGAGAAGGGGGGAGATGATAGATAGAGTAAGATAGAATCAGAATAGTAGTTATCATGTAAGAATCAATATGATAATGAAAGACAAAATCTGTTTAACCAGAGACAGAGTTTGTTTTTAGTTTCCACATCAACAAAACAATGTATATCATTCTGTTTTTATGAATAAAGTTCAATGAAGTTCTGAGTTTAGCATCTGCGTAATCAGGAGATGCTTGCTAAGGGGGCCCACTTAGTAGGTATCCGTAGCTAGTTAGTTAGTTGTTCTTTCCTGTTAAAGCTTCAGTTTGCTTTCATCTTTAAAGTTTTTATACAAACTCAGCTTTACATTGCTCCTGCAGCACAAGGAATCCATCACTATGCCTGTTCCTGTAGCATAAGGCCAGTTCATAGTTTGTGTTTCAGTTGTAGTTACGTTGATTTCTGTTTTAGTCAAATCATAGTTGAGTTAAAGAGCTTTGCATTACCTTCCTGTAGCGTAGGTAGAATTTCTTTCCAGTATGTATTTCTGCTAAAATTTGACCAAAATGAGTTCCTAGTGCATATATTTTGCTGCGCCATTTAAAGTATACGTCCCCTGGTTTGACAAGTAAATGAACGTCTACAGAGGGAGATATTGGTCACCTGATGGAATGCCCAATTCCCAGGAAAGGTTTTACTATGATTTTCATATCCTTTTGTGGGCGCGACCATGCATTATTATTCATTTCTTTTTTGCTAATCTCAACCAAATTCTTGAGACTTCTCTTAATGTCTACCAAATCTTTCTCCATGCTGGCAATTATGGATTCATGTTTTATTTTCATGACTTTGACATCTTTAGTTAATTTCTGGGTCATTTTTATGATCTTATCAATTTTATCGAGCATTGGGATTTCTGTGAAAGTATTGATAATGTTGCATATTCCCTATTTGATGACTCAGATTTCACTAATGACCCAACAAAAACACTAATCTTGATTGGAAGTGGATGTTGGTATTATGGATGACTTGGTCATGTGTTGCATTGGTTTTGTCATTGATGTCAACACTTATCTTCTTGGAGGTCTACATTGTTGATTTAGCACTATGGTGAGATTGGTTTATGTGAATACTAAAGAGAAAATTGCAGATATCTTTACAAAGCCTTTGCCCAAGGAAACATTTGAATATCTTAGAGAGCATCTTGGGGCAATTTCCCCACCAGCAGAGACTTGAATAATGAAGAATGGCATCAAACTGACAAGGAATAACAGAAAAATCTTTTTCCAGTCTTGATGAAGGAGATTTAGTGCTCAGGGGGAGTAGTTAGTTGTATGTTATGTTTTTATTCTTAACTGCTTTGGCATTTGATGTCAAAGGGGGAGATACATCTATGGAAAAAATTGTACTTTGGGGAGAGATGTATTTTTGGTAATATGGTTTTTGTTTTTGGTATAAAACTTTGTATTGATCTATTTTGGTAGATTATTGGTTTTTGGCATTCTATTTTTGGCACTTAGATGTTTTTCCATCTAGTGTTGCCATCAATGCCAAAGGGGGAGATTATTGGTATTATTGATGAATTCGTCATGTGTTGCATTGGTTTTGTCATTGATGTCAACATTTATCTTCTTGGAGGTCTAAATTGTTGATTTAGCACTCTGGTTATATTGGTTTATTGTTGAACCGACACATTGTGTTCACGTGCATGGATAGTGGCTTATGCACAGTCACCAGTATATGCTTCACCAATAGGATATATGGTTCACCAACAGTGATGATAACCTGTTATCATCTAGAGATCATTTGGTTATATCAAAGACACAGATTGGATGTTTGGATTTGGTGTTTTTCTTATTGGTCTAATCAAGTTCACATATTTGCCTTTACTGACAGATAAGTCTAGGTTATGGATTGCTACATGATATCACATTCTAGATCAGCACAACATGTTTTGGAAAAGGTTTATTGATTGGATAATGTGTAAATGTATAGAGTCAACATATTGTATCACATCAAGACTTATTTTGTAATTGATTTAATTGTAATATATTTAGTGAGCCGGCCTAATGTTGAGGTCTTAGGTTTTGTATAAATGATTGTAAGATCTTATTGAAGATCATCATTATGAGTGTGTGCGAATATTGAAGATCATTATAGAGAAAAAATAAGCAGATCCTTGTGCGAATCACACAGATATTATCTGAAGGTTGAAGGAAGGTTATGAAGGTGTTTGACAGTCATAGTCAGAGCTTAAACCAGTACTGAATCCAACATTACAGATGCTATATTGAAGCAGTACATTGTTATTGGATTTAACCATCCAATTGTAGTCAGTGTGACTCCTATTTTGTGATTGAGGTAGCAATCTCTAGGCGGTTGGCCTTTCTGCATGTGCAGACCCCATTTGTATACACTTACTATCTGCAATAGTATCATCTGATTGTGGGTAAGGTTTCCCAGTATGGTTTTTCCCCTTATAGGGTTTCAACGTCAAAATATCTATGTCATGTGTTATGGATGTTGTTTCTCTTTCTATTTCATGCATGAATTTATACCAGTACTAATTTAACTATTAATCTGTTTTACTGGCGTTAAGTTTGTTTTATTGACACTGAGTTTTAAGTTGAAATAATTTATTTTGGGTTATAATTTATTGATAACTGGTTCACAACTGATTCACCCCCCTCTTAGTTGTCCTTCTTGGTTCCTAACAGTGGAATTAGACATTAACAGGTCAATATCCATCAAATCCCTTTTACTACTATCTAGGTCCCATTGGTCGAGGTTTAGGGTAATATCCAACTTGATATCCTTATCACCTTTTTCATTTAGATCCCTAGACTTCCTAGCCTTTTTATTTTTAGGGCTATTACCTGTGTCGTGGGGAAGAGGGGTTTTGTTCTTTTAGGCTGCCTTAATAGAGGGGTTTTTATACTTCCTACTGCTATTAGTGCCCGAAGTGGCCTTTGATGGGAGACTCTCATCTTTAGAGGGTCTGCACTTAGAATCTTCTTCCTACACTTTAAGGTCACACTAGCCCATAGCCATCACACCCAACATCCTATAATCCTTAATTTTAGTATCAGACACAACATGCACATCATGACCAGTCCAAGACTTGAGGTGACTTTCACATTTGAGGGCCAACGAGGGCTTAACTTAATTTCTTTTGGAATATTCTATTAAAAGAAGGATACGGACCTCATGAAGAATAGGTTTTTCATAGTTCTTCGCATGATTGGAAAGACTATGCTCCAAATAAGAAAGTGAATGAAATGACATAGAAATTTTCGTATCATTTCTAAAATGATTCAAAATAGTGAAATGATACGAAAATATACTACCATAGTGGCCATCCAGGGTTATGTACCTCATAATCACCTCGACAACATTGGCCCATAGTTTCATCAGGTCATTTATGTTGTAGCCTTCATCAACCATTTTATTAACTCTGTTTCTTTCACTTTTCTTATCAAAGAGAATAGAGAGGGCTTCCTCCATCACCTTACGTTATTTGTTGAACTTTTTCCCCTCCATTTTTAATCTGCTAATACCCACAATAAGCTCCTCATCGATTCTGAACTCCACACCTTAGGCATTGAGAATGCCATTATTTCAGCCATTAAAACAACCTTTTGTCATTCTAGGATCAATACCATGTAGTTTCTTAATGAATGGGACAAGGCCACCATTTGTAATCTCAATCCATAATTCCTTATTTTTCTCCCACTTATGATACGAGGTCAGCTTAAGCCTATTTTTATCTACCCCCATGTTCAAATTTTCCTTGCCAATCCTGAGAATTACCGTCTCATAACCAGACCAAAACTAGAAGACACAAAACGGTGAAACCAAGAACAATCTGGAAGCCCTAGTATAATGATGATACCAACTATTATGGTGAGTAGCTTTACACATGTGAAAAGATTGAATCATTAAAATTTGGCCATTGAGAATCTATAAGATGTGAAACATCCTTTCATGCCAGTTCACACAATTGCATTAGGAAAGTTTGCTCTTCCCTCGGCTATTTGATTTTCTCATAACCCACACCCAAGTTAGCCATGTAGTCCACAAGTTGGTTACCTTCCCAAAAGCTATGTGTGATTCAAACTTCATCCAACATGGAAATCATGTTAAGGCAATCCTAGATTAGGTGTTTACTTGTCCATCTAGGTTTCATATGATTAATTAGACAATTAATAATGTTCAGGGAGTCACTTTTGAGCCATATATTTTTATGATCTCCTGGAAAGAAAGCTGGACCCCAAGGTAAGTAGTGTTTTCCTCAACAAAGTGGTTTGTCTGAGTACCTAGTGGGAGTGTCACTACTGAGACAAGCCTACTAGTGTAATCACAAGAAACTCCCCCACAACCTATCAGCCTAGGATTTCCCTTAGTGGTCCCATCAATATTAATTTTAATCCATCGTCTTGAGGGAAACCCAAGCAATATTTGGTTTGGTCTTCTTAAGCTTAACATTTGGTTTAGAAATCTCCCAATTGATATTTCATCTATTAATGATCTCCCAGTCTGATGCCAAGGTAGGGATGGAGGGATCAATCCGGCAGGACATACAGGAGGAGACAAAATTTTCCTTAATGGAATTCTGAATTCAATAGGCCATGGAGAAAGCTAAAGATTCTTTGTCCTTGAAAATATGATTTTTCCTTTCCTTCTAGATACCCCAAGAAATGTGGGGAAGCATGAAGTTCCACAAAATAATAAGGGCCAGATTATCAGAAGGGCATCTCCATAGAAGACAACAATCTAAGATGTTGAAGGGGAAACTCCACATAACCCCCAAGAGATAAAAAAAATAGGACCATATACCCTAGGCAAAACCATAATTAATCAGCAGATGAGAAACATTCTCATTATTTTCTTTACGCAGAAAGCATCTATCGGGGATCAACATTCCACGTCTGCACAAATTAGCGATGCAAAGCATTTTGTTATGCATGAAGAGCCATACAAAAAATATTAATCTTGGGCACCAGAAAATGATTCCAGAGGTGGGACCAAAAGGGAGTAGGAGCACAATTTATGATCTACAGGGAAAAATCTTGAGAGACCAAAAATCCAGAGAGTAAGAGACACCCCAAATCAAAGAATCCTCAAATGGGGATGTAGGAATATGAATAAAAGACAACCAAACCTAAAGAGGCTTCAACATAGGATCCAATTGAAGTAGATCAACCCTCTGACCTTACCAAATATAATCACCTACCTAGAAGCCAACCAAATCCACACACAAAGCTCTATGCGGAATGGCCTAGGGGAAATCAATTAGGGCGCCATCACCATACCACCAATATTTGTAGAATCTAATCTTCTAGCTATTTTGAAGACTCCATCTCAAGGCTTTTAAAATGATGGATTTCAGATTAAGAATATTCAACCAAAGAGTTGGTGTAGCTTGAGGGAGACAAGGGTCTTCCAAAACTTGTTGAGGAGAATGGAGAAGACCCAAATATTTATTCCGAATAATAGATATCCACTCATTAGACTCTAAAAGACATCTCCACAATTTTTTGGTAAGGAGGGCTCTGTTAAATTCTTGGATATGTCTAATTGCAAGACCCCCAAGCCTCTTAGGAAGACAAACTTGATCCCAGGACACCAGCTGAAGTGAATTCTTGGTCTCCGTACGAGTCGATAAAAAAGTTTTCTTGATCTTCTCCATTCTATACACAAAATTTAGAGGGATCTTGAATAAGCTTATCGCATACACAAGAAAATTTTGCAAAGAAGCTTTAATCAATTGGAGGTTACCCACTTGGCTCAAAAGAGCCCCTTTTCGTCTAGCCAACTTGGTTTGGAACCAATCAATCATAATAGACTAGAAAGAGTCTGGGGTAGGCCCAAAATAAAGAGGAAGACCCAAATAAGTAGCCAGGAATTAGGAAAGCTTACACCCCAAAATTCTTGTAATTTTAACCTATCTATGATCAGGAGTATTAAGAAAGAAGATAGAAATTTTGGGAAGACTAATCTTTTGGCCAGAACCTTTTTCATATAAAGACAATAATTGTTTTAGACTCTTCACTTTCGACACTGAATCTTTACCCAATAACATGATATCATCAATAAATATATAATGCAAAAATACCTATACATTAGAAGAAGGATGGATCCCTTTGAGTCTACTGAACCTAACATCTCTTTGAATGATTCTACTGAAGGCTTCTCCCATTAAGATGAATAAAAATGGGGAAACGGGGTCCCCCTTCTAGAGGCCTCTAGATACCTAGAAAAAGCCAGATGGAGAACCATTATTCAACACAAAAAAGTTAGGGATAGAAATACACTGATTCACTAGCTAGACAAAGTGATCACTGAAATCAAAGGCATGGAGCATTCTGATAAAAAACTACCAATTCACCCTATCATATGCCATGAGCAAATCCAACTTCAGCAAAATCCCCAGCTTCTTATTAATTGAGAGAGAGTGAATATTCTCATGCACAAAAATAATGGAGTCCTGAATTTGGCGACCTGGGAAAAAGTAGTTGGCATTTGGCTGCTTAGGGATCAACATAATGAAACTGGCATTAAGCTCTTTAAGGAGCAACTAAGATCCAAAATATTCCTTAGCAGCATTAGCAACATCAACTCCAACAATGTTCCAGAAGAGTTGAAAAAAGAACATTGGACACCCATCAAGTCTTGAGATTTTTTTCCCTTTGAAAGAGAACACCACCTCCCTGACCTCCTCAAAAGAAGGAATTTTAGTCAGGTCTTTATTCATCACTTGAGAGATACTTAGTGAGATCTCTTTGAGAATTTCTTCTTGTGCTTCCATATCCAGAGAGCCTTCATTAACCAAGAGGGGAGAAAAGAACTGAACAACTTCCCTACTTATCTCCTCCTGCTTGTCAATCCAAGAATTATTGGTTGATATCCTCTTGATTCTATTAGAAGCTCTATGTTTCAAAGTATTCATATGAAATAACTTAATAATATGGTCACCAATTTTTAGCCATATCACTCTAGATCTCTGTTTCCAGTATTCCTCATCTTTGGAAATAATATCATGGAGTTTAGAGAGGATCTCCACTTATTTTTCCATTGTTTGACCTAGTCATAACCAAAATTTTGGATCAACATTTGAACATCATCTATCTCCCTTTTCAAAATACCTTTAATTTGAAAAATATTCCCAAAAGAGGATTTATTCCATTTTTGGACATTAGCTTTAATGTTGGCCAATTTTTTGACTACTCTGAACATAGCCATAGCTTGGAAGTTAATGTCCCACCATTCTTTGATTTTGTCATACATATCACTATTGAGGGTCCACATTTTCTCAAACCTAAAAGAGAAAGCCGTTCTTCTATTCAAGGAAGAAATACTTAGTGCAAGGAGGAATTAATTAAAACCAATCCTTGACAAAGATGAAAGACATCAGGATGAATCTAACAACCAATCTGGAGTTATAAGACCTCTATCCACTCTGACTTAGATAAGATCTGAGCCACTTCTCCTATTTGACCAAGTAAACTTAGTTCCACGAAGATCAAGATCTAACAATCCCAGAGCATTAATCATATCTAACAGGTCTTGATTACTATCTTCAACAATCGGGGCCCCACCCAACTTTTCCAAGTTAGAAATAGGGTTGTTGAAATCTCCCATTAAGATCCACTTTTCATTGGGAAAATTCTTCCTTGCATTCACTATAGAAGACCATAAAGACTTTCTAGAATTCTTACCATTATGAGCATAAATGTTGGAAAGAATCCAAGCAGAGCCATGTTGGAATTTGGTGTTCCAGTGATGCTCCAATGGATATTGATGATTCAAAATGCTTGTAGATTCTTAGGAGTTTTCATTGATGGCAACTCAATCTTCTGATTTCATTCAGTATGATGTTTTGGTTAAGCAGATGTCTTTTAATTATGGACTAATACAGTTAGTGCAACTCAATATACAGTTTTATGATTTTGGTGATTGATGATTAATTGGCTAGGTATATGAAGTAGATTATCATGCCAATCCACCCTCTGGTATTGATTCCTATGCTTGTTTGAAGGTCCGTTATCTGGTAGAACAATAAAACTAAGTATTCTTCATGTGTGATGGGATATCATGTGACCAGATTCCTTAAGTTGTTTTCGGTGATTGGAAATGTGTTTGGAATGATATGTGAGTCCTATAGGGAGCGTGTGATCATGTATTTTTGTTCTAGTATATGATCCGACAACAAATTCAAGCTGACCTACAGTTACACGTTCCAACTTTAATATTTGGTGAAGTCAATTTGTGGGCGATTAATTTTGGAGTGTCTGAATATATAAGACCATTTGAGTTAATGAATTAATTGTTGAAAATAATCTGTGTGGTGTTTTTGGAGAAATTGAGTGTAGTTTCACGTGTGCACTCAAAATTGTGTTGATTTAGTAGACCAGAGCAAAGCAGTTTATTAGCCCAGTGCAATAGACCATTTTATGCCTAACTGGAACTGATATGTGGCATAGTCAGATGGTACTTTCTAGTTCTTCACTTATTGTAAATGGTTTGTAATCTCTTGTAAGGAAGTGAGCCTTCCTCTGAGGTTGTAGCCTTATTTTGTAACTTAAGTAGTGAACTCTAGGTAGTATGCTTGAATCCAAGTGCATTCTCGCAGGAAATATTGTTTTACAACTAGCCATAGTGGAATAATATTGTGGGTTCAAATTACATAGTGGTTTTTCCCATTTGCGTTTCCATGTAAAATTCATGGTGTTATGATTTTGTGGTTGATTATATTATGTTTGTACATTTTTCTTTTTTGCACATGCTTTCGATGGTTTGAGATTAAGTCAGAAAATTTGTTTACTAGTAGATCACTGGTTTAGCCCCCCTCTCAGTGATCCTTGTTTCCAACAATTGGTATCAAAGCCTAGTTCCTTTGAGGAAGTTTAACCTATTGAGGAATATCTTAGAGATTGAATCAATGGATTCTGATTTGCAGAGACAACTTTGTGTGGCTCTTGAAGATCTTGATGCAAAAAGAAATGAATTAATTTCTTTAAAGAGAAGCTTGAATGCAACTAAAGATTTCATGAAAAGGATTTGAAAGATCAAGTGATAACTTTAAGAGATAAGAGGAAAGAGTTGATGGACAAACTAAAAGAAAATGAAGAACGAAGCATGGAGAATTGGGACAAGTTTGATGAGTGTGAGAATCTTGCTAGAGAGAATGTTGTATTGAAGAATGAAGAAAGTCTGACTCAATCATTGAAAGATAGATCAGATGAATGCTTCAGACTTACCTATGAGAATAATCAATTGAATCTTGAGTTGACACAGTCAAAGAATGATGGACAAGAACTTGAAAGATAGATTGTTTCTCTAAGGGATGAACTTGTTACTGCAAATGAATACAAAGACAAATTCAATGCTATCTCAGCAAGGCTGCATGAGATGTTGGTTATTAAAATACATGGAAAAGACATGAGAGGACTTGGATATGAAAAAGGAGAGTCCTTTGTTTCAGAACAAAGAAATACAAAGCCTAAGAACAAAAATCCTCTTATAAGATAGCCTAATGCCTATAAATTAAACAGTAGATGTTAAGTAAGATGAATAATGGAATTATGAATAATGTAAATAATGGTCCTACATTTACCGATCAATGTTTCATATTCAACAATTTTGGTCACAAGTCAAACATGTGTAGAGTAGTAATGAATAATTTTCAGAACATGAGATGCTATGATTGTGGGATGATTGGACATAATTTCGAGCCTGTTCTATACATAACTTAAGAGTTGGTGTAAGGTTCAAATTGATAGGTTATTCAATTAGGTTTAAGATTAGGGGTGAATTTGGCTTAAAACTTTGTTTAAAATTAGGGTTCAATTTGGTTTATTAAATTTAATTACTTTGAAGGTTAGTGTTATAACTCTAATTAAATTAAGTTTAGGTTTAAAGTTCAATTCATTCTCAGGTTAGGATTAGGGCTCAAATTGATTTAGTGTGCAAGTAGGTTTAGAGTTAGAGTTAAATTTTGTTCAGTAATTAATATTTGAAGAAGATGAGAATTATTTTAATAATTTTTTTTTGATATTTAATTCTAGATTTACACATGAAGAATTATAATTAGTTTATTATTATCATTTAATTTATGTTATTCCTTGCATATAGTGTTAAGGTTAAATTTAGTTTTGCGTTAATAACAAACAAACATAAACATATAAAGTGGAAATAAATATTGATGAGTTATTTTGAAAAACTCATTCTCTCACTAATAACACATAAAATGAAATTTTGATAAATTATAAATTCCAATTTTGAAAATTAAAAGTATAAATATTTTGATGCATGCATATGATAACTTGGTGGTAATATTAATTTGTTATGTTATAATAGGTGGACTATAATTTGTCACATGTGTATTTAAGACCTATTATTGCATAATAGACCTCCTAATCTGAAATGTTTTTGCATACGTGAAGTCATATAAATAGAACCTAAATTATGACATAATAGGTTCTAAATTTATGTCACATTTAAGACCTATAATCAATATAATAAGTCTTAATTTATCACATAATAGACCTTATTATTAAAATTAATATGACCACGTATGCAAAAACATTTCACATTAATATACTTGACTCCCCTTAAGACAGATATATTATGTGATATTAAAGGACCTATCACATGAAATTAAGTACATGTCTTAAATATTCAATATAAGTTAGAACCTAAATTATGACATAATAGGTCTTATTAATTTTATGACTTAATAGGTCTTATCTATTATAAATGGACTTAATTATATAGGAGAAAAATGGAATTACACAAGAAGCAAGTTAGTGGAATTTGAAATTTGCAAATACACATATTATTTCAAATAAATTATGCTTTCCAATTAAAACGAAATTATGTTTAATCCTACTATTTCCAATTAATTTAATTAAGATTTTTAAATTAATTTTCATTAAAAATATTAGATAAAAAATATTGAACTAATTAAAACTAACAAATAAACACTATTTTTGGTACGTAATACATATAAAATTAAATAGAAATAAAAATAAAAAATACATACTTGCATCATGATATCTTTGTCTTCTTTGTTCTCGATATCTTTCTTCCGTTTTGGGATAATGATCCCTTGAAGTCTTATTTTGCCTTCTCTTCTTGTTCCCCATGCTTTTAAAAAAACCTTCAAATATCTTCAAATTATTGCCCTCAAAATAATTTTCAAATGTCTTCTCTCATCCAAAAATGTGAATTATTTTAATCATTTGTGTGATAAAAAATGAAAAAAATTATGGACATTTATACGACTCCACTTAAATGAAAAAAAAATAAAATTGCATCGGGTAGGGTTCAAATGAACACTGACAGTTAAAAAAGGTCGGGTTCGTTCGAACCTGGCCGTTATGAAAAAGCACAGGTCAAAATTTAGCATTTGGGTTCGAGAGAAGGTGGGTTCACTCGAACCCTATTTGCTCGAACCTCTATTCATTCGAATCGTGCTGTTAGATGTTTCTCCCAAACTTTTTCAGAGTTCTGAGGAATTTATGACTTCGGTGCTCTGGTTACTATTATGAATGAAATAATCTTGATAACACAAAAATATTAGATGGTAGTACTTGGAGAAAGATTTCCAATGAGTATAATTTTATTATATTTTGAATTTATTATGTTCTTGTTTTTTTAATTTTATGGAATATTGGTTTTTCACCGAACATGAACTTCTCTGTTCAATGCATTGGGAAAAATAGGAAGCCAATTCAAAAAAATTCTGAAAAATATCTAAGCCCCAGGTATTGATGTCTTCTTTCTAACAAAAAAAATAAAATTGAATTTCAATATATATAGAACAAGTTATGTGTTCAAACTTAAACCTATGTTTGAATTATGACTAGTCGGACTTCAAAACTTTATAAAATGAAAAATATTGAACATATCACTATCAAACCAATTGCAATCCCTAGATATTTATGTTACAAACCAAAATTCGAAAGAATTGAGTTTTTATCATATAGGAAAAAAAAGTTATGTGTTTCGGGAGGCACATCACTCTTAAAAAATGTAGTTTGTTGTAAACAAATACTTTTCAAGGGAGATGGAAAATTTTAAAAAAAATCCATCAAAAAAATTTGAAAAAAATGTATATAGAATTTACAAACAAAATGCTACAAATCACTAATTTACATCATCTTCAAATTTTTAATAGTTTAAAAGTTATAGTTCTCGGAAGTTGAAGATTATTTTAAAAATGTTCATCTCAGTGTCAAAAGTGGCAAAAAAGTGGGAACCATTATTGTGAGTTCACCCCTAACCAATGCAGGATGAGACCAAATTAGATGAATTTCAGACTTATGTAGAGAACTCTTGTTTCCCACGCATGCAACAAGACTGGTCACATTGCAAAATACTACAAAAGCAAGAATAATGGTTCGGTAAAAAAACACAAATCAGATGAGAAAGGCAAAAAAACATTGGGTGAAATTAGAGATCAACATAAGACAACATGGGTGAAGAAAGAAGATTCCAATGTGCAGAATGGCTCCACACCTGAATCCATTGATGGAACCTCATCCGACAACTAGGGCTTTTTGGCCTTAGGAGGAAATTTACATACAGATTCATAGAACCCCCTCTTAGGTGATCTATAACTGATTCTGGTAGGTTGTAGATGGCTTAAATCATGTATGCAGATGTTATCCAAAAGATTTGATCGAGGTTTGAGTCTACGGTAAGCTATTTTATGAAAATAATAGTAACCGGTTGAAGCATTTATTACAATGTAGAATTAGGTTTTTAGAGGTTAAAAGAACATTTCAAATGTTTACTTTCACAATTCGATCAAGAGAAAAGAGCAATGTAGTGAAGAAAAGAGATTTGGCAATCAAAATTGAGCTTGTAGCAATTTGGAAGTGATTTCTTATTCCCGGTTGAATTAAAAGGCATTTATCTGTTTCGTGAAGCTATCTGTTTCAAATCCTAGATTCAAAATTGCATCGATATCTCTAATTGCTACCCTATTGGTTGTTGAGATTAAGGATAGAGCTAGACCTGTTTTCAAGAAACACCCTTTCAAGTTCGTCGAAG
This sequence comes from Cryptomeria japonica, assembly GCF_030272615.1. Classification (NCBI taxonomy): domain Eukaryota; kingdom Viridiplantae; phylum Streptophyta; class Pinopsida; order Cupressales; family Cupressaceae; genus Cryptomeria; species Cryptomeria japonica. The sequence goes on along the minus strand of NW_026729412.1, from coordinate 28,679 downwards.
ATGACCCAGAAGGAGCATTTTCATTGGCACCCTATGATGTTCTTTGCATTGAGGATATTAGGGCATACATCCATTGTGATCTTGAGGAGCTTGGAAATTTTGATATGCTAACCTTGTATAACAAATATTTGGTGGACAACTTGGGTAACCTCAAACCATAATATAAGGTTCTTCAGGACAAGGGTTTTTCATAGCTTGTCCATTTTCCATTGTTCGACGAAGCGGAGTGGATCTGATATATCCTTAGTCGAGTCCATGATGAGTTCATATGGCTTGATAGGCCTCATAAGATCACTACACATGCAATTCAAGTTGTGACATGCCTAAGTGAAACCGGTGAAGTACCTGGCCTAAGAAAAGTATTGAATAACACAGTGATAGCCACTACTAGTTCCAAGTTTGACAACAGAGAAATGACTATCAGTGACATTTTGGAGCATGGTGTGAGGTTTGCATTGATGATGGTTTGTTACAAAGTCTATCAATCAAGTAGATATAACTTCAAGGGTGACATGAGGTATGATTTGTGTACAGTCCTTGGATGAACTGATGAGTAATTTGAAGAAAATTAAAGAAAGACAAGAAGAACACCTTTAAATATGGGTCTCTTCTTATTTTATTGGCCTTATATTTCTTGAATGAGATACTCGGTGTAAAAGGAAAGGTCCAATGGGCCTATGATAGCATCAAACACTCTAGCCATTTCTAAATAACTCAAATTCCCCATGGTGGCTTTAGGGTTTCCTTCCAAGCGATTAAGCCTTAAGGAAGTTAGGCTCTGATACCAATTGTTAGACATAAAACATTGAGAGAGGGGGGGGGGGTGAATTAGTGACAACAAAAACAATACCACTTTAAACACAGAATGATAAAGACAGTTAACCAACTTACTAAATACTATGCATGCAATCCAAAGTGATATTAAAGCATCCACAACAAGTAAAACATCCATCATAACACAAATGTTTATATGTGGAAAACCCAACTGGGGAAAACCATAGTGAGATGGGACTCACAAGTTAACTATCTGTAGTAATAGGTAACTGACTGGTTAAGGTCTACAAAAGTGCTCTTCTAGGAGAAAATCCTATTAAAGGTCCCAAAGCCCTATTAGGAGCTATACCCTGTTAAAAGTAGTACCCTACTAGGAGTAACCTCGGTAGAGGATTTCAAACAAAAACTAATGGATCACTTGGTTAGAGGATTTGTACAATGAAGCTTGTTAGAGCTTACCCGGTTAGGGGATTTGACTATTGTAGTGATTAGAAAACAACAGGAGGTGTCAGCTAGAAGTAGCACATCTTGCTTGAATAGATCCTCTTCTGCTCACTCAAAACTGCATCACCGACATACTCTGCAATGCCTTTAGTAAATCGCAAGAACTTAACACTTTAATCTTGCATCATGAAAATAGTTCATCATAATGCTATTATATAGACATTATATTTCATGTCGGCTCAAGAAACACATCACAATTTCCTAGGTGCAGTGTATCTAGACAATCTAACATAATGCATCACAAATTACCACCAAATCTGTCGGTTAGGGATAACTCATCACAACCGGTGATAACTCATCATACAATCAATAAAATTGGTTAGAACACCCATACTGGTTAAGAGTTAACATCTTCCAACTCATAGATTGATTATCCTCCATTTTGCTTCCTTGTTGATCTCCGCTGAAACTCTAAGTTGGTGTCATGCCATTCCTGCATATACCGGTTAGACACCCTCAAAACTGATTCAACTTCACTATACATAATACCGGTTTTACAATATAAAGACTTAGGAGTAATATCGGTTTGTCTTAACTAAGATGACTATGACAATGTGAATATATGTGTGTGTATACATGTGCCATTAATGAAAACACATGAATTCATCCATTACAATCATCATCAAGCCAACAGGGGCAACTTTCCTCTCGCTTTGGCATTCAGACAACAAACAAGGATCACAACATACTAAGAAACCATTGTCAAAAATGCTCACCAGGCTAGAAAAGTGGGATCATTGTCCAACTGCATCTTCAAACACACACACGATGGATGATTTTCTAAATTATGAATTGTTTACATTTAGCATAAAGTTTTGATTGTTTGTATTTTTTATTTCTAAATTGTTAGATCTCTAGAGCTACTCAAGGATACACTTAGCTAGAGAAGCAACGAAGGAATTTGATGTTTTCTTTGGTTTTCTGTCTATGAGGCAATCATTCATATGGTGGAAAAATTATCTTGAGACATGATTGGAAAGATATCATTGAAGACATTTTCTACTTTGCACATGCAAATGGTTAACTATTGTCTGTTTTATGCAAGCAACACTCAGGTTGTCTTGGTTCAATTATACCTCGATGCTTGTGTCATCTTGCAATATCAAACATCCATGTAAGTTTTACTCAGGTCATTATGGTTGAATTATATGATTATGCTTGAATTAAATTTCAACATATCAAAATCTCAATGATGACAAAAAGAGCACATACAAGTGACTAAACAGGAATGAAAATGACATAATTAAAGTGATCATTTAGTTGTATACAATTTCATTAAGTTGCATATCATTTTCAACTTTCATTAAGTTGCATATGATGTTAATATTGCATTAGATATATCTCATTATCATGATCATACATCTCATTTTCAAGATACATCTCATCATCATCATCATCTAGTCACATTCATCATTGCATCCATCACATGCATATCTATCACATCATCATGTAATCTTTCTTCACTTCCATATCTTCATCATTCATCCAACTCTCATCCATCATGTCTTATATAGGATGTATCTTTCCTGAAACTAGACATTCTCTTATCTATCGGGGCTTATACATGATGCATCTTTCTTGAAACTAGACATTTTGATCAGGTCTTATACAAGATATATCGTTCCTGAAACCAGACATTTTGATCATCTTTGTCTTATAGAGGAGGTACCATTCCTGAAACTAGACTTGATCCCAATCTTATCAATTCTATCAATCCATTTTATTTAATCCATTCTATCATGTCTTATATAGGATATATTGTTCCTGAAACTAGACATTTTGATCAAATCTTATATAGGATACATCGTTCCTGAAACCAAACATTTTGATCAAGTCTTATATAAGATTTATCCTTCTTGAAACCAGATATTTTGATCAAGTCTTATACAAGATATATCATTCCTGAAACTAGACATTTTGATCATCTTTGTCTTATACACAAGGTGTCATACCTGAATCCAGACTTAATCTCAATCTAATCAATCTTATCAATCCAATCAATCTTATCAAACCCATGCATGTCATCAAATATCCATTCCTCTATCTTTCAAATAACATTCTTCTTCTTTCGAGAGATCTTTCATGCCTTTAGTGCACGAACGATCTCCTGAGGGGGCATTATCATATTAAATCTTCACATCAATTTCATATCAGTCTCATATCGACATCAGTCTCATATCAGCTTTTTATATCAAATCAATTATTCACATCTGGGGCATCATATCGATATTTTGACACACAACATCATATTGATCAAATTTTGGCAGCATATCCGAATTTTTTTGTTTGAATCAATATGTGCACACACGTCACTTCAAAGAGGGGAAAAATGCAGATGTATAAATCTATCCACTTTCCTAAATAAATATTTAATATTTATTTTAACCCCATTCCTCATATTTAATTAAATTCTATTTAATTAATTTCTCCATTTTCATCTATTTGATTAAATAAATCACTCAATTCATTTAATTAAATTTACCTAAACCATTTCTAGCCTTTAATTAAATAAATCACTTTATTTAATTAATTCCCCTTTCTACCTTTTTAATTAAATTTATCCTTGCAAATAAATAAATCTAATTTATTTATTAAATCCCCCCACTTGTATTTATACAAGTTCTATCTATTTTTGTTGAAATAAAGTAATTTTATTTTAATTAAAATCCTCCTTCATCCACTTGGATTTTCCTACATCTCCCACTTGCCTCCTAAACCTCTTCTAGACCCTTGTAGATTCTTCTAAACTCTTTTAATTAGCCTAATCAACTCCTAATCATGTCCTTTCCCTAAATTTGAGGAGGTTACTTCTCAAATTTAGAGGAAAGTCTTTGAAATGCATTAAAGGCTTTATGTCTTCAACAAGTTAACCCTCAAAGTCTTCCTAACCATTAATGGTTAACTCAACCTTCTTGCATGGTTAGATACTTTCTTTCTAACTTAACCCTCATCTAACCCAAGGGTTTCATCAAGCATTCATGGCTTTAACCTTGGTTATCCTATTAACCCTTGCACAAGAGATTACCCCTTGGGTAAAAGCTTTATCCATTGGATAACCCTAACCTAACTTTAACCCTTACTTCCTAAGGTAACCTTCATATCTTCTCAAAAATTTAATGCTTCTTACATCTCCTCTCAAGCAGCCCTTTGTTGACAATTATCACCATTTCATTGGTGAGAATTGTAAACATGGATTGATTAACTTTCAATCCTAGCCCTTGTTAAGATTATTCAATCTTGACCATCCATTGCCCTATTTTTCCTATAAATAGAGCTCTCATTCCTCATTTAATTTAATTTTTTTATGCATCTACATTATAGTCTAAATTACTAAACAGTTTAGCCTCTCTTTGTTAAAATCATCATAATAACATTTAGAAGTATTTTACTACATCATAGAATATTCATGATAGAATAGTATATCATGCTAGGATAAATTTTGGTAATATTTTATCATATCATCATCTTTAATATTAGCTTAATCATCATAGTTTCAATATCATACATCTTAGAATGCATTCATGCATATAAATCAAACATCACTCGTTCTTGGAGTTGTCATTCCTAAGTCACTTTTTTCAATGATCTGAGAGCAAAATATTGACTTTAGGGATCTTGTGAGATAGAGAACAATGGGACACCCCTTGGGAAGTTGAACTATTTGAATGAGTTCATATGCTTTCACCAAGAGTCTCATTGGTGTATGGGTCTTTTGAATCTGATTTATTCGTTTTCGTCTCCACATTTTCCTGCATACAAAATGCTATAATTTATGTATATTTTCTGACAGAGTGAAAATGAAAGATAACTTGTGGTTTTCAAAATGAAGACGCAATTCTCAAAATGTAATGCCATTTGGTGCATGCCAAATTTGGCACTTGCCTTATTTGGTGCTTTCCTTATTTGGCACATGCCAAATAGATTTGGTGTGAGAAAGCCTTAAGTTCGGCATGCCAAAACTATTTGGTGTGCACCAAATAGGGTGCATGCCTAAAGGGCTTGATGGGGGCCAAAAAAAATTTTGGAATCTTTTTGTTCTCCCATCTTTGTGCACTTACCCTAGAGTAGGAGGCATAATCAAAATTTATAGAGGTCACCTAATTGAAGGCTATTGTATTAATTTGGATAGAGGTACTAATAACAAGGTGGAGGTTGTTGCAGTGCGGCAAGGCCTTAGGCGTCTAAGTCATCCGAATTATCAAGGAGTTATACTTAACGATGGGCCTAAATGGTATGGTGGCTATCCCATGGGAGATAAAAAAAAATTCATGAAAGAGAGTAAAAGGTTAGCGGGCCACTTTCCTGATATCAAAATTCAAAATATCTTTCGAAAGGGAAATAGAGTTGTCGATGAAGTGGCCAACCATGGGCTTAATTATGATGACTAGCTCTATTTTAAATTCACTCAAAGTCAAAATAGACTTAGAAAGAGATTATCTACTGATAGAAGTAAGTCTTATTTGGCTTACTCCCTTTCCTATCTTGGTAAAAATGATAAAGTTAAAAATGAAATTTTCAAATTTGAATATGTTGAAGGGCACCAAAACATTTTAAATTGAAAAGTTGGTAATGAGCTAGTTGATGATCCGACTTTTAGATGTGTTGAATGCCTGGAGAACCGAGAGGGGGGTGAATCAATTGTCAATTAAACTTTTTAATTCTTTCAAACATCCAGAATAACACACTTATTAATTATTTAATTTGAACAGATATAATCATGAAAGCACACACACATATACACAATGAATACCAAATATGACATGGAAAATCCAAGAAGGGAAAAACCACAAAGAATGTTAGTTTTTAATATTTTTACAAAGGTGGCTCACAACCAGAATGCTCAATATAGAAGGGCTCACTATCCAAAAAGGCTCACGGTCAAAAGAGAAAGAAAGAAAAGAAAAACCATCACTGTGATACAATTGTGATAAATAGAAATGTCAAAATAGCCTCTAGTGTATGACTATGCACTACACACCTTCACACAGATTCTCACATTAATCATGAATCAGATTTAGCTTTCCAATCTCGTATATCTACCATACCTCATTCATTTTGATCATCCTTTACTTATATTGTCCTCCTGACTACATAACCTTCTAAGTCGACCAAACATGATTTGAAATAGGTCTCCACTAAGCATTCCCATGGTGGAAAGGAATGGAAAGTAGACCACACCATAACACACTTCATTAGTTAGATAAAAAAGTTACACATTCATCACAATTAAAAGAGCCAAAACATAACTCATATGCTACACAAATATTGTTATGCAGTCTCCAATTTTGGATTAGAATGGACCCAAAAGTAGCACTTTCTAAAATTAGCAAAACAAGAATGGAACCAAGATAAACATGAATCAAGAGACTAACACCATATCTAGAAAATGGAGAAATACAGACCATAAAACACACAACCAATTACTAGTCAACACTCAACATCATCTAGAGTACAACTTTCGGATCACTAAATAGTTTGGAAACATATTCCAGATTACCAACTCAAAACAATATATGTTGACATCAATGACAACCATTAATGAAAACCATGGAAAAAATATCAACACCATCAACAGCACATTTGCAACAATCATCCCCTTTTTCATTGATGATAATATCCATCAACAACAAAAAAACAAAAACAAACTTGCTTACTGCAACTCTATTCTCTCTCTACATCATCATTTCTCTACATCTCCCCCCTATGAAACTTACTCTATTCCTCCTAAGAGGAAGCCCCCTAGAATTAGTCTAGAAAAGAATAATCATGCAGTTTGTTGGACCAATGCACATCCAAATGCACATTAATTCAATCTAGGAGGGGGTAATACCCCTAACTCCTATCAGAGATACTCAAAAGTATCTCTACACAACACCTTGGTGAAGATATCTACAATCTACTCTTTCGTAGGTACATAACCAAGCCTTAATTTATTATACAACACCTTTTTCCCTCAAGAAGTGATACCAAATAGATGTATGCTTTATTTTGGAATGTTGTACTGGATTCTTGGAAATGTTTATTGTACTGGTGTTATTACACATAATCGAGATGGGTTTATCAAACAACATGCTAATATCCTTCAAAGTTTATTTAATCCAAAGTATCTATGTGCAATATAAAGATGCTGGTATATATTTAGCTTAAATAGTGGATAGGGACACATAATTCTGCTTCTTCCTTGACTAAGCACTTGTAATTTTTATGTCATAAACACTTCCTACCTAGTCTACATCTATATAAGTTGTCAAAGTGAAATCTGAATCTCTAGGATACCATAATCCAAATTATTTGTGTTCTCTTTAAATATCTAAAAATTCTTTTTACAACAACATGTGATTCTTTTGGTTCTCATTGAAAAGTAGTTGCTAAATAAACAACATACATGATATCCGATTTGGTTGCAATAAGATATAATAGTCCCCCAATCGTTGATCTATACTTAATTGCATTAGCCTTAGGAGATTTATCATCTTTTGTTAACTTGTATCCAGTGTCATAAGTGTACACACCAGTTTGGAATTCTCCAACCCAAGCTTCTTTAACAATTCTTTGACATATTTAGACTGAGAAATGAAAATTCCTTTACTATTCTAATTCACATGCAATCCAAGAATGATATTCAGTTCACCGATTATGGACATGTCAAATTCCTTCTGCATCTCACTAATAAACCTTCTGCACATACCATCATTTCCTCAAAATATTATGTCATTAACATATACTAAAACAATTAGAATTTTACCTAAATCAACTTGAAAATAGAGATTACTATCAACATATCCTTTTTGAAAACTTTGGCCAATCAAATACTTGTCTAGCCTTCAATACCAAGCTCTAGGGGCTTGTTTTAATCCATACAAAGCCTTCTTCAACCTGCAAACAATATCCAAATCATCTTTCAACTCAAATCCTTCCGGTTCTTCAATATTAAACTATTCTTTGAGTTCTCCATTTTAGAATGCTAATTTTACATCCATTTAATAAAATTTAAAATCCTTAAAAGATGTGAAGGCCAAGAACATCCTAATAGCTTCCATTTGAGCAATTGGAGAAAATGTTTCCTCAAAGTCAATGGCTTCAAATAGAGTGTAACCCTTGCAAACCAACCCTGCTTTGTTTTTTATAGCCTTTCCATCTTCATCCAACTTGTTCCAGAATACCCACTTTGTTCCAATTACATTTTCCAAGTCAATTTGTGTACAAGCTCCCATGTCTTATTTTTCTCAATCTATTATAGTTCTTCTCTTATTTCCTTCATCTAATTTTGATCATTGCAAGCTTCTTCTATTGACTTCGATTCAGTCTCAAAAAGTAAACATAACACAACTTGTTCTTGAGCCACCTTACTTGTGATAATTCCTTTGATCTTGTTTCTAATAATCTGATCCTCAGAGTGATTCCTCTATGCATACCTCGAGGTTTTTTATGTAGTTTCCAGAGCATCTTGAGATTATTTTTCCTTTTCTTCTTCATTATTTTCCTATTCCTTTCCTCTATCAGAAACTTCATCTGCTTCATATCCTACCAATTTATCAAAGTATTTAGATATATCTTCATCTACTTTCACATTTGTAATTTTAGAAATTTTGTTTAGTCTTTTTTTGTAACACCACTTGAATTTTCATATTAGTAGTTTTTTTTTCGCTATGTAGAATAAACTAATATGATCCCATGGTTATCCAAGAGGTGAGCTTGCCCAAACAACTTGTTATTTTGTTACCTTAGTAGATAGTACTATTGGTTTCTAACCAACCACTTATAACTTTGTTTAGTATGTTAAGTCAGTACAACAATTGGCTTTGCTTTGCTAGTTGGGAATCTATACTCTCTTGGGCCGTTAAAATAGTAGGGAACTTGTATGGTGTTCAATGATGGTTTTCATCCCCGTTAGAGAGCCCCATGGAGTCATGCTTCATATTTCAAGGCTGCCACTTTCTCATAAGCATCACAATCACCAATGTCTATCTTGAGGTCATTACCCAATGATGTGTTTCATTGTAGACTATCTCCCCTTCTAACTCCATTATCGGGGAGAAATAATAGACACTAGGATTTATGGGGTGACCATATTATTTGAATGAATTTAGTACTATTATAGTGGCTAATTAGTGATTGGCTGAATTAGCCCTAGCTAAATGAAGATGAATTGTCCCCCCTAACTATCTGTAGTATGAGTATTCTATTCCTCGAAAGTCGTATGAGGCAGCCTCTATGTTACAAGAGGATTACCTCTATCTATATTAGTGACCTCTATCTATAGTAGCAGATTACTTTCTCGGTGTGTGAATATTATCGAGGCCATGACTATCCCCTGCAAGCCTTGCTCCTTGTAGAATATCCTAGGAATATACCTTCATCTTCTCTACTGTCAAATTTTCTAGGATTATTCTCATCTCTTCGGATATAACATCTACTTTCAAATAACTTGAAATAATTTATTGTCAGAATCCTTCCATGCCATAGCTCATATGATGTCTTCCCATATCTTTTCTAAAGTAAAATTATATTAAAGGTGTCTACTATTTTGTGCATAGCTTATTTCTAGTAAACCTTTGGTAGTCCTTCTTGTTTGATCATCATTTTGGTTGCCTCTTGTATATTTCTATTCAATATTTTCACTAGAATATTCTATTGTGGTGTCTTAGGGGTAGATAATTGTCTTCTAATTCCACGTTTCTCACAAAAATTATTAAACTCATCAGAATTAAATTCTCCTCCTTTGTCAGATCTCAAAAAAAATTCTATTAAATTCATTTTGAACTATTTCCTTGAATATTTTGAATTTTTCTAACGCTTTTGATTTCTCCTTTAAAAATGCAACCCATGTCATTCTAGAATAATAATTAATTAAGAGAATGAAATGTTTTTCACCTTGTGTACTCCTTGTTTTGGTAGGGCCACATAAGTCTATGTACACCAAATCTAATAGTCTGGCAGAAGATTGTTCCTTTCCTCTAAATGTTCATTTTGTTTGCTTTCCCTCTTGACATTCCTTGCAAACATTGTTAGCCAGTTTTGTCAACCTCGATAAATCTCTTATTGCACTTGTTGAACTAATCTTTACGAAATTGTCAAAGTTGATGCAACACATCCTTCTATGCCAGAGTTAGCTATCATTGAACTGAGATAACAAACAATGTCTTGTAGCTTCTTCTAGTAGATACATGTTTCCATTAGTCCTTTTCTTTATTGAAATTACAGTTCTAGATCTCTTTCAGATCTCACAACCACCATCCCGAAACACAAAATTGTAGCCATTTTCGCACATTTGTCCAACACTTAGCAGATTATGATACAAATCTTTCCCATAGTAAACATTTTTAGTATTATGATTTCCATCAAAGTTAATAGAACCGATTCCCACAGTTTGTATTGTCAGATCATCTCTAAACCTAACAGAACCTTCATCATAGTTCTCAAGTTTTACAAATTTACTCTTTTCACCGGTCATAAACATCCACTATAAATCAACCATTCATTTCTATCTCTTCTATCATGTAAAATAGTAGCAACAATTTTAATAGATTAAGAGGATAATATGTTGAAAACATCATTCTTAGGTACATCCTTTTCTACCAAAAAACAAACAATCACCTTCTTCATAGTCTGATACATCATTTGAAATACCAACATCATCTTTAACATAATAGGATCTCTTATTAAACTTTCTTTTACCTTCTCTAAACTTTTTTCTTGTTCCCTTTTTCCAAACATATAGTGGCCAAGTGGCCAATCTTTCCATATCTAAAATATTTAAGGGGTAACATACCTTTATATTTGTTAGTGCCTTTCTTCATCTTCCTAACAAAATCTTCTTTCATCTCATCCAAGCCTTCCTTAGTAGATTTAAAGGTTGTCTAAGATTTATCTTTGTCTTTCCCAAAATTGCTCATCTCAAACACGGTCAGAGTGTGTTCCCTAGTGAACTTTAGATCATAAACTTTGTCAATAGTAGAGATCTTATCACTATGGTTTTTCGGTAGGGTCTTCAAGATCTTCTCCATTATGTTTTCTTCATTTAAGGTTCCACCAAATTCTCCAATTTCATTTAATATGCTATTAACCCTATAAAAGTAACTTGTTATATCCTCTTCTTCTTCCATTCTCAAGTTCTCATATCCGCACTTAGCTATTAGCTTCTTTGATAATTTAACTCTGTCATTTCCTTCATAGACTTCTCTTAAATTTTCCCAAACTTTATAAGAAACATTTAATGAAATAACCTTTGTTAATTCGGTTTTTGATAAAGCACTAAAGATGACATACCTTTCTTTTTCATTCTCTTCATAAGCTTGAATCTCATCCAGAGTAGTAAGACCATTTGTTGGCAATACATACTTAGTATCCATCACTTTCCAATTGTTGTAACCTAAGGAGATTAGGTAACCTCTCAACTTCACTTTCCAAAAGCTATAGTCAGATCCCTTAAAGATAGGAATAGTTAGTTTATGTACCATCGGATCTACCTCAAGCGGCTAAGCTCTTTTCCAAGAAACCCAATCTCTAATACCAACTACTGAATGCTTGGACAATTGAGAGGGGTTGAATTAGTTGTCAACTAAAATTTTTAATTCTTTCACACATCCAGAATAACCATCTTATTAATTATTTAATTTAAACATATATAATCATGAAAGAACACACATATATACACAATGAACACCAAATATGACATGGAAAATCCAAGAAGGGAAAAACCACAGAGAATGTTAGTTCTCAATATATAGCACTTGTTAGGACCACATTGGTTAAGGTGATTTTTGACAAAGGTGACTCATTGCAGGAGGACTCACTGCTTAGAAAGGCTCATTATTGAAAGAGACATAAAAAAAATAAAAAACTACCCCTGTGATATAGCTGCCACAAACAACAATGTTGAAACAACCTCTAGTGCCTAACTAGACACTACACACCTTCGCACAACTTCTCACATCAACCATTAGTCGGAATTAACTTTTCAGTCTCACATATCTTCCATACCTCATTTCCTTTACTTATACTATCATCCTAACTACATAACCTTCCAAGTCAACCAAACATAATGTGAAATAGGTCTCCACTAAGCATTCGCATGGTGGAAAGGAAAATGGGAAGTGAACCACACCACAACACACTTTCTGTTAGATCAACACATTACACATCAATCATAAATACTAGAATGAAAAAACACTCATAGGCTACACAAAATTCATTGCACAATCTCCAATTCCAGAGATCAGACGGGACCCAAAAGTAGCACTTCTCAACTTAGCCAAACAAGAATGGAACCAAGATAAACTTGAAGCAATCAATCAACACCATATCTAGAAAAAAGATAAATTTGAACCATAAACAACACTATCAATTATCAGATCATCTGAAGCATAACTTCTAGAGCACCAAACTGTTTGGGAAACATATTCTGGATCACCAACTAATAAAACCATATGTTGAAATCAATGACAGAAAAAACATATCAGCATCATCAACATCACATTTACAACAAGATGTTGTGTTGAGCTCGCATTTTTTATGGACTCATCCTGGTACATGAGAAATAAATGATATTATTTTTTTTGAAAATTATGAAGTAGTCATATCACCATCTGAATTTTATTGCCAACTATGATGATATTAGTTCCTGCCAGTAGGGACTATAGCGGAGGGCTTTTACATTAACGGGTGATTAATGCAGTGGCAATATCTGAATCAAATCACAATTCCTTGGCCATAATTAAATTACCACCAATGCTACTTGTATTTCTAATAAATCCAGAGGCCACCTTTTTTATGTGATTAGCAATGCTCTCAAAGATTAAATTTCTAGGATAAATTAGTTTTCCAGGATTCAAAACATCATTGGTATCCTCTAGGACTTCAATGAGATTGGCAATGGTTACAGCTACTCCAATTTCAATCCCAAATTCATGCCTATAAATAATTTGTAGCTCTGGAATATTACTGATATCAACAAATACTTTAGGTCTTACATTTTTGTAGATCCCAACACTAGTATTACCTACAACCAGATTAAGTTCAACATTTTCCTTGGCAGTTTCTTTCAAAGTTGCCAAAGTCTCCTCCAAGTTGGATGGTCTAATCCAAATGCATTGTTCTCCATCAAATTCATCCTTATAAGCGAAATTCAATGTGGGAGTTCCAGATTCTTCACACTTTTGGCTACAAAATTTGGGGTTTGTTTGGATTGTAGTTCGATCATATTTAGGAAGTTTATTTGGGTCCGGGATTTCTTTCTTTTTCCAAAAGGAGTTGAGACCCAAGTCTTCCAAATCAATCTCTTCTGCAAAACTCTTACACACATCAGCAATGGGTCTGTAGCCAGTACACCTGCACAAGTTGCCTGCAATAGATTTTTTTGCTTCCAAAACTGAAAGGTTTGAAAACCCCTGTCTGAGTTCATGTGCTCCTTTAGCTTCGGCCTGATGAAGAGCACCATAAAGAGACATGCACCATCTTGGAATGCAGTACCCACACTGTGATGCATGAAAACCTGCAATCATTTTGTGGATAGCATGATAACCGTCCCTGTAATTCCCAAGGCCTTCAGAAGTTATGATGGAACAACCAGCTATACAACCCAATAGTGTCAAGAAAGAAGATATTGAAAATCCATCTATTTTCTGTGAATCAGAATTGTATTTTGATAAGAACATCACACAAACCCCACACCCACCTGCAAACAATTAGATTACTTCAGCCCAAATTGGCATTTAGGAGTGTATCTACTACTACTTCAGGTTATTCTCATATGAGTAACCAGTTTTAGAATCCATTCTCCAAAACTTGTTTAGTTGCTTCACTTATGATTTCATTAACTTCTTAGCTTAATTTCCGTCCACTACAAATACATGACTTAAAAAGTGGAAGTGTGGTGCATCCTCAAAATTCATTCTTTTCCCAATTTAAGCTCCACTATTACAAATATTGGAGCTAAAATGGAATTGTGCTGCATTCCCTACTCTGTTGAAGTTACAAGCCTAACAAATCCCCTGTCAATGAAGTGTTTCATGGGTGAACCTATGTACAAGCAGTCTCTGGCAAAACTAAAACACCGCGTTCTCTAAAATGAAGAAATAAAAAAGAAAGAACAGAAATGTTCATTTAAAGCAAAGTAGAGGCTTCAGAGATTCCAATTTGAATTAAAATTTTATCGATGATGAGACCTACCTTCTCCACAGCCAAGTTTAGCTCCTTCGTAATTAGTATGATAGCGAAGATAAGAGAGCAGACTAGTTGATGGTTTGATTTAAGATAGATCGACTTCTCTTCTATCTCCATTCAGAACAAAAACCAGACAGTTTGAATTTGATTTTGCCATCGAAATGGGAAGTCGTGTGATAGTGTAGAATTGGTAGAATCATGACTTATTTTTTAATTTTAGCCTTGTTTGAATACCCAACATTCTTCATTCCCTTTAAGCGACAAACTCAATGCAGAGCACATCGCATAGCAGCTTGGCCCTGTTCCCCGCGAGACTATGGCCCTTCATCTTTGTGAAAGCATGCTCGCACACCATGTAGTGGCCATGTTTAGTTTTGGGAAAGCCTTTATTTTAACAATTCTCGTAAATATTGTAAGTCTCCAATGCATGTTTCAAATTAGAGGCTTCCTTACTATAACCATCACTAAAAAGTAAAACATCATCCACAATCAAAGATAAAGAAGTATCCATTTTTATCCCTTTGACGATCCCAATCCACTTATTATTCTTGATAGTTCTACTTAGATCCTCTTTAACCCAAAGAAACTGTATGAGAGACAAAGGAAAATGATATCAAAGCCCTCTAATAATCTTGAAGAATTTGGAAGTCTAAGTCATTGATAAAGACAAGACAAGGCATTCAAGAAACACAACCCACTATCCAAATTACTACCTGCAAATTAAAATTAATTTGGAAAAGCATGTCTAAATCACTACCTACAAATTATTTCTGCACATTCTCTTTTGGAAGCCCTAGGAAAATATAAGACAATGTTCTATAAGAAATATATTACAATGTTTTTTTTTTATTATTATTTTTCTTCCCTTCCCTAATCTTTCCATCTTGATTTCTCTTTTATAATATTAAGGGAGGGTTTCACTTGTAAATAATTTTGTGTTTTCTTCTACTTTTTGTGGAATATTTTTCATAAAAGTAAGGTGTCTCGTAGATAATTTTAATTAATAAAATAATTCTCCTCTTCATTCCATAAGATAGTCCTCATGAACATTTACTTATTCACATTTACCCTTTTGAAAGCTTCTTGTAAAAGTATTTTCATCATTAAATGAAGTATTTCACCCAATAAAAGATAAACCATTTTTTCCAAACATATGCCATTTCTCATGAGACTTCACCTCTTGAATCTCTCTGTTACCATGTGTGGATATTTCACTTCCTCATGGAAACAATTTACCCCTTGTGTCCCCTCATTCACCTATCTATTCTGCATACTTTAATCTCCTTTGTGAACAAATTTATAGAAATATTCAATCGCCCTTTTCACCTCTTCATAGTGTACCTTCACTTTTAACCAATTTTATTCACCATCTCAATTTATGTATTAATAATGCACACTTTTTATTATCTCCATTCAAATAAAAATAATTATTTGCAATGATCCTCTACAAATCTGCACCCTTATTTCATTGTTTGTAAATGAAAATGTTACTTGAAGTAATTTTTAAGCTATGCAATTTTACCTCCACAAATACATCATTTCTCCATTTCCTATTTTGAGTTACTCATTCTACCTCATCTTAATCTTCTTGTTTGCATATAATAATAATAATAAAAATAATTCACGCTGTTTGTCTTTGATTCCATATTTTGCATTCATCCCGGTAAGGGCACTGACAACAATAGCATTTGATATAAAAAGTCTAAATTTTTAACTATACATCTGCGAATGTTCATACCCTCCTCCAAATCTTCCACTTTGCCATAGGTTGGTAAGATGCTGGCAAACACTATAGAATTCAACTTTCCTTCTATGAGTTGTGTTTACTTAAAAGTCTCTAAAGCCGTTTTAATGAATTTATTCGGTGCATATTCTTAGATCATTACACTCCATGAGATACAATAATTGGAGATATCTTTTTTAACAATTTACAAGTATATTGTCTTTGATTTCTACGTTTTGTATAGGTCTTCAAGAATCATATTTCTTGAAAATTGTGTCAAATTGATTGCGTGATCTCACATCAAAAAAGCTTTAGACTCTTTTTGAGATAATGGATAATCCTAAAATAAATAAGAGGGTTATTGCATCATAGTCTAAAATTATCTCTAGATAACAACCATATTTCATGATCAATACTAATGTTGGTCTACACATTAATATATTAATCCTTTCCATATAAATGTGCTTTTAACTTAAAAAATTCCAGTTTGTTGAGAAAGGTTTGAATTTAATTTAGATTTTTTTTAATATATTAGTCTTCATCCCTTTTATTCCTAATTGAATTTATAATATGGATCATTAGTATACCAATCTTATTATTCCAATGTTTTTCCATTTATCAAGTTTCCTTCTGAAATCCCCCACCCAAGAATATTATAGGTACAAGACATGACATTCATTACATTATGTTGATTGATATAAAACAATGGATAAAGAGATACTAATTCTTCTTTCTTGCACATTAACACAACATGCAATTTGTGATTTCAGACATGGAAGATAATAATTATGCTCAAAAGACAAGGAAGCAAGGAAAAAAAGTAAAAGCATGTTCTGAACATGAAAGAAGTACAAATGCATTATCTTGTTATGCAGATATTACAGAGATTTCTGATACTGAAACTTTAGCTTCTGCTTTGAAGAAGATTAAAAAAAAAAAAAAAAAAGCTTATAAGAAGAAGCCACTCCAAGATCCAAAAAAAAGAAAAGTCTTTGCAAAACGTGATTTCCCTTTTGGTTGTGGGCGAAATGCTCCAATGATCAAGAAAGAAATATTCGATCACTACTTACAAATCCACCCAAACAGTGACTTTGTAAGTTTAAGTTCTGATGAAGAGCCTGAAGAAGACATTGGACCAATGTAGAACTTCAAAGCTTGTACTTTATATCAATGTAAATGCATATCAATTATCTTGAGCTTTGGCAAAAAAACTATATGCCTCTGTAAAATGTAAAAATACTATATACCTCTGTAAAATGTAAATGTATATAAAGTATCTTGAACTTTAGTAAAATACTATCTATGTTTGTAAAGCCGGTATATGTAAAAAAGATCCCTTGTTAAGTTCTAATGCAAGTGTTTGTCCAACACATTGGACTTATTTATGCTTTTAAAAGGTTGTCTATATAAATAAAGATATTTTGTTCATGCAATATCATTTTCTTGTCCAGAATTCTCAAACTTTAAATCTTATATTAAAATATCCGCAAAATAAATGCTTTATTTGATGCAATATTGTGCAAGTATTTGTCGAGCACATTGGACTTATTTATGCTTGTAAAAGGTTGTCTATATAAATAAAAATATTTTGTTCATGCAATATCACTTTCTTGTCCAGAATTATCAAACAAAAAAGCTTATATTAAAATATCCGCAAAATAAATTCTTTATTTCATTCAATATTGTACTCTTGTCTAGAACTCCCCAGCTTTAAGTCAAAAGAAATTTCTAATCCACATGCTTACATTATGCACAATACTCATGTTAGGATGCATAGTTGAACATTAATTAGACCATATATTTGATCATATATTATCGGGGTTGGTTATTTGTATGCTTTTTATCATCATAACTTCGTTCACAAATTTCTTAGTTATGACTTCTATCACTTCTTATTTTTTCTGTATTTCATTTTATTTGCAAGTTCTTTATTGTTTCTAGTTCAATGCAATTTGTGGGCCTTTTACCATCATAGATTTTCCCACAAAGTATTTAGTTATCACTTCTATCGGTCCTTATTACTTCTCTATTTCACTTTATTTATAGGTTATGTATTATTTCCAGTATTTCCAATCTGCAGTTCATCAACATAGACCATGATTGCAACATACAAAGCATAGCAGAGCAAGCTTAGGGAATCCAAAGCATAGCATCACACAAATTGGAACTAGTAAGATATTGCCAACTTGCATTGTTTACCATTGAGTAGTTGTTGCATTATGGACAAAAAAAAAGGGAAAATGAAATTAACTAAACTAGTAGAACATATCATAGATGTGTAAAACTACACACCAATTAGTAAGCAAGTACCTATTCAAACAATTGATGAAGTGTTGCAAAACAATAACTTGTTCAGGATAAAACCATTTGTATATAGTATGGGTTATTGCCTTTTTGATTCTTTCTATCTATTATTACATATGCAATACATTTCTCTAGAACTACGCAATGGAATTATTGACCACTTCATAAATAGACTAGAACTAAATGATGTTGAAGCTCTTTTTTCGTACAAGCATGAGCTAGATGCACAAGCACTGTATGAAATGCATGGATTGAATGATATTGACACATACCTGTGACATATGCGATTGTCAGCAACATGAAATCCACACTGTAATGAATATGGCCTTTGGGGGGACATATTTTGTATTAAATGGCTAGCCAATTGGCTAAAGATTCGAATATGTGTTTGGTCTTCGATAGGAAAGTGTAGGTACTTGCAATTCAATGAGAATTTGCAAAGTAATGGATATTGCATTTTGTTCCATGACGAAAATCCTATTCAAGGACATTTTGAACCGCTCATCAAAAAAAAAAAATGCCTACCTAAGAACTAGATAATAGTTCTCTACAATTTCTGAGCTAGATAATAGTTCTCTACAAGACAAGTTAGCAAATGCTACAACCCATTTGTGCAAAAATGCACTATCAATATCAGATTGCGGTGATAGCTTGTTCAACACTGTTGCTTCTTTGACAAACAATGATTTTGACAGTGAATCTCTTAGATGCTACATGGCTCAATCATTTAGCAATGCAATACTCTATGGAGACAAAATAGCAATTGCTTGCATAGAAACATGTATCAAATCTGACATGATCATTACCTATGGTGTTGCAAGCTGGGAAACATTCATTGCAAAAGTAGGAGAGCCATATGAACGAAGTGGAATCGAAGGGGCCGATTTTTGCTTTGAATGGTTATCTTACATATTGAAAGTGAAGATCAAAACTTGGTCAACAACCACTAACATTTATATTAAGGAATATTGTAAATGTCCAAGACCAATCAAAGTATACAATATCAAGTGTCATAGATTTAATGATATGCATATGCACTACATACCAATTGATGTAGAAGTCATAATGCCAAGTAACAGTAACACTGAACAATCAAATGAAATGGCATTTCTTAAAGGAAAACAAAAAATCAGTATCCATAAATTGAAACAAGCTATTCGAAGCAATGAACATGTACAACTTCGACATAGCAACCATGTAGACCAGAACCCGCCTCAATAATGCACAATAGGCTTTGACACAATCCCATCCAACCCCCAATCTATTGAAAGCAATACACATCTACAAATGAAAAGTTGTGCACAATTGCCAAACACGTCTAACAAAATCACAATTGATTCACTCCGTAAAGTAAAAAAATGAATATGTCAAGCTATTGTCATTCAAAGACCAGAAACAAAAACAAAGAAACAACAAACACCAATAGAAACTTACCTAGCAAAAATACAAGATACACCAAAACATGTATGTGCAATTTACGCACAACTGCAGTTTAAAAAGAACATGATAAAGCTTAGAAGAAAAACAATATGTAAGCAACAATTACTATTGTCAAAGAAAGAAAGCTTGTTTGGAGCAAAGGTATGCAAGGCTTGCAGGTGGTGCTTAGAACAAAACATAAAGCCATTATATGCAACGCCAAAACATATCAAGACAAATAAGCCATTGCAACATACCGCTACACTTACAAAACTTGAAGAAAGACTAGTATCACTCTAGATAGCATTTGCACAAATATGGCAGCTAGGACACAAAAGATCTCAAGTTGGACTAAATGGAACTATTATCAATGTGCCAACTGATATAAATATCATACAAACACTCCTACCATGATCATCAAATGAAACATGGACAGTTGTTGTTGCATTGAAAAGACGTTTACAATACACAAATGCATATCAAAAAGGTAGAGTGCGACCAAATATAGTTATGAATTCTCTTAATGAGTTATGCAAAATGACACTCTACAAAATGCAAGAAGTAAAATTGAACAACAATTGGCAAAAACACCTGCATTATTGCAAAGAACAAAAACCTACTATTGAGTCTTGTTCAAGTGATGATGACAATGCAATTTCATCAAATGGTAATGATAATGATAATCCCAACACTACAGAAATTGAAACAGACACATTAATACACAGTTATACTGAGCCAAGAACTATACATTCTCTTCAAGATAAAGTCATAGAAATTGCACCAGTAGAGGGAAACCAACCCCTAGGAATCTTCCAAGATAAATATGCAGAAGAAATGAACTTTCCAACACTTTTTTTTGGAGAACCACGTGATAAAGAAATTAGCAAAGGTTTTCATACCAAAAAATTGCCCAATGGGAGTTACAAAATTCAAATCGATCTTTTGCATATCATACCACTAACTTGTTCTTCAAAACTATCAAAATACTTATTAGCCAAGTCTTTTCTACTATATAGATAAGAAGCTGGAAGGGCAAACTAAAAGGAAGAACACTACTAGCGAAAGATGTCAAGTACAAACCAAATCTTGAAACAATTTTACAATCAGATATTGGCTACACAGATTTCAAAAAGATTAGAAATTCACCTGATTACTTACAATATCTCAAAAAAAATGTGTTTGGAATGATTCGACAATTAGGGCCACCTACCTTTTTTGTCACTTTCACTAGTGCAGAGCAAAATTGGCTCCCACTAACACAAACTTTGGAACACCTGTACATGTCACACTACTCAAAGTCAACTCAAAACCAACCTGATTCTTCTTTAGAAGTCGACATATTCTCTTTGATTAAAAAGGATCCAATAACTTGTACGCACTATTACAAACATAGAATTAATGCAATGAAACAATTACTATGTTCAGACACAACATTCTTTGGAAAGATATTGGACTACTTTTTAGTTACATAATTCCAAAGTTGAGGAAATGAACATGATCATTTCATGCTATGGGTTAGAGATGCACCTATCTATGGAAAAGATGACAATACTATCATTGAGTAGTTTGTTGACAAATATATAACTTGCAATACAGAGGCATTAGATGATCAAATAGCCAAATTGCACATACACCATCACACTAAGCAATGTACAAAGACAAAAAGGAAAATGTGCCAATTTGGTTTTCTACAACCGCCAATGAAAGCAACTACAATACTTGAACCATGCGTTGACAAAAAACAAGACTCTATGCAAATTGCTGAGAAACTCACAACTATTCTAGAAACCTCAATTTATGATACTTCTGTATCGTTTGAGGATTTCTTGGTGAAAATAAACATGACTGAAAATGAATACATAATAGCCATACGATCTACATTGCTAAGACCAACATTGTTCTTAACAAGAAAGCCAGCTCACATTTGGAATAATTCATTTGCTCTACAGATTCCACACCTTTGGCAAGCAAATACAGATGCACAATTTTTTTCTCAATGCATATGCTGCAGCAACTTACTATAGCTCTTACATGACCAAAGCTAATAACTCAATGACAATAGCATTTGCTAAGATACGTGCAAACCACATGCAACATAACATTGATACCATTAACATGGTAACCAAGCTTGGCAATGCATTGCTTAACTTACAATAGATGTCCGCACAACAAGCTGCACATATCATTCTTTCCCTTCCTCTGAACTATAGTTCATACAAATGCATATTCATAGACACTTCTATTGTTGATAGTCAGACATTTGTTCTCAAAAATTCAAAGGTTTTAAGCAATGGACCAGACGAATCACAGAATATTGCTTGCAAAACCTTGATTGACCATTATATAGAACGCCCTGAAACATTAGCTGATATTTGCCTGGCAGAATTTGTCGCAAAATATACAATAGCAAAAGCAAAGATCACACAACAAACTAGACCACAAATTATCAGATACAATAAACATATTGATAGTGAAAACTATTACAGAGAAAAACTTTTATTGTATGTTCCTTTCTGGGTTGATGAAAATTCATTGAAAAAAGGCTTCACAACATGGCAACATGCTTTCGCCAACTATGAAAAAACAATACATGTCAATGAAGCAAAATATACATACTACATAAATGAAATGTGGGGTGATATGGACGATGCTATCATTAATACCAATGATGAGGAGGAAAGCTACAAACATGAAAACAACATGCAAAGGCTCAAAAGAAATGAAAATGAACAATATAATTTGCAACCAGATTTAGATACAATAAGACATAATGTCTCCACCCAAAAAATAACAAGCCCATTCGAAATAGCTGATCATCCATAATAAAGAATACTACAATGTTCATAGAATGTTGAACAATGAACAACAAGTGATAGTCAAAGACATACTAATGAGAAAACAATAGGAAAACCTTAAGCCATTGCATTTGTTCTTAACAGGAGGTGCTGACACAGGGAAAACCTTCACTGCAAAAGCCATATATCAAGGCCTTCTTTGTATATATAATAACTCTATTAATAGTGACCCAGACAAAAGAAAAGGCTTGTTGCTTGCATTCACAGGGAAAGCTGCTTACAATCTAGGTGGTACAACTCTATATTCTGCATTTCTACTACCATTTAAAAGATCAACTTTTTCTACCTTAAGCTCAGAAAGATTAGATGCATTGACAAAACAATATCAACAACTGCGAATTGTTCTGATAGATGAAATTTCCCTTGTCAGTGCAAGGATGCTACGACGCATAGATTAAAGATTGTGTGACATAATGCAAATACCTACTCAACATTTCGATGGCTTAGATATTATCTTCTGTGGTGACTTATACCAAGCAGAGCCTATACATGATTCTCCAATGTTCCAAACTTTAGCAATGGATACTGAGCTAATGCCATATGACTTTTGGCAAGAAAATATCAAATGTTACAATTTACAAACAACAATGAGGCAAAAAGATGAGATCTTTATCACCATTCTGAACAAAATACATATTGGATCTCAAACAAAAAATGACACAACATATTTGAATAAGCAATGCTTCCGCTCCCCACCTTCAGACCCATTATTTCCTTTCCTCTTCTATAGGAAAGAAGACGTAAATAAGCACAACCAAAAGATTTTATCTAATCTTCCTGGACAACTTATTATAATAAATACAATTGATGAACATCACAGTTTTGCTGACATTGACCACATACGGAAACATAGTGGAACTTTGCCAAATCAAATAATGTTGAAAAAGAAAATATTAGTTGAGATCTATGGCAGAAACTATGATATAAAAGATGGCCTTGTCAATGGAACAGATGGGAAATTCAAAGCATATACATGGACTATTGATATGGATATCATTTGGGTTCAATTCAGTGACCATAACATTGGAAAATCTCAGGTTACAAAACTATCACAATTCAATCAAGCATACATTGACAATGGATGGATACCAATCTTGCGAGTTGCAAGACCAATCGAAAAACTAAATGCCACACAAAAGACCATTGTTAGAAAACAATTTCCCATACAATTAGCATGTGCTTGAACAATACATAGAGCCCAAGGATTGACCATGCACGGTGTTGCATTTGACCCTGCCGGTGTGCATCAACATGGGCTAACGTACACAACTCTATCTTGAACAACAAGCATTGAGACATTATAACTCTTGAGCCCTTTAACATTGAAAAACTTCAAAGTAAAACCAACAATTGTACAAGAAATGGCATGACTTCAAACAACCGCTCAAAGGGCTCTCCAACATGATTCCCAACGTCAAGAAAAGATGAAATCTATTACCATATCAACATTAAATACACGACATTTCCACCCACAAAAATAGGACATTTCACATGGCAAAGACTTAATGTGCTCAGACATTATTTGTTTCCAAGAAACGCACCTCAAAACGCCTCTGAGAGATAACCCATTACCAAACTACAATTGCTTTGCAATATACAATGTCCATGGTGTAATGACTTGTGTTACAAAAAAGATACAAGTATTGGATGCAGTACCTTTAACAGATGAAAATGTTGAAGCATTCCTGCTCTCTTTCATGATTAACAAGCGAACAATTTTCATTTATAATATTTATGCCAAACTAGGAACCACACTTACAAATATCATGACAATAGTCATCAAAGTTATAACAATTACTTTTGACAACAACCTTGTCTATATTGCAGGCGACTTCAACATCGACATATTAAAAAACTCAAAAACTACAAACATGCTTAAAGAACACATGAAAATACAAAATTTGCACTTGTTACCTGAACAAATACATCCTTTGTCAACAACAATCATTGACCACATATCGACAAACAATAACGCACACATGGCTAGAATTCAAAGACTAGAAGCATATTGGACTGATCATGACATTATTTTTACCCAGATTGACAACATCATATAAATTATTCATGTGCATTCACAATGCTCACAAACTACTTGTCAATAATATTCTACTAAAACATTTCACAATAGCCAACAAAAGGTAATTTTATTACTAGTCTATTCAATTCTCACTTGATAGAGTATTGAGTAGATTTGTTCTTGTCTTTGACTTTGATTTTTGTAATTATTATTCAGATTTATTTCTAAGT